>NW_007729514.1:62127-111908 GCF_000696425.1 Galeopterus variegatus | reverse complement strand
TATATATAAAATTATTATTATTATTTTACATTCTCAGGTGTTGTTGTGGAGGAGTTGGGTGAGAAGAGGAGAGGGGAAAGGGGAGAGGGATAGGGTGGGAGGAGGAGGAACAGGGGGTGGTCGAGGCCCATGGCACCCCCTCTCATTGCAGCAGGGGAGCCCAGGAGGCTTCCAGTGGCAGCTCAGTCATTGCTGGGCTACATGCAGACTTCAAGGGGGCATGGCTGAAGCCCTCGGACCCCCCCACCCTGGGATCCTGGGGGATTTCCAGTGGTGGCTCAGTGTTCATTGTTGGGCTAAATACAGACATAGGAGGGTGTGGCTGTGGCCCCCACTGCCCTGGCTCAGGATTCTGGGGTGCTTCCAGTGGCAGCTCAGTGGTCATCACTGGGCTGGTTGCTGATGTTGGGGGGGGGCATGACTGAAGCCCTTGACCCTCTCCCTACCCTGGCTTGGGAGCCCAGGGGGCTTCTGGTCCTTCTAAGTTTTATAGGTGTTCTTTGGTGGTGTTAGACCTTTACTGGTTAATATCAGAACTTTGTCTCTGATCTGTGAGTTTTTTGTTTTTTCTTTTAGTTCTGTGTTGGATTATTTCATTGTTCCCACCACTTAAATTCTGAACTGGAACTAATTTGTTGTCCTTTGCTTACTTCTAAAATGGAGGAACTTCCTGTGGGGACCAGCACTTGAGCCCTGTAGTTGAGCTAAATTCCTGCTTTGCTGCTCATTCCCTGGGGAAGGCTTTTTGTGCAGCTCAGGTTTTAATTGTTGACCTTGTAAGCACTTCCAGGTCTCATGAGATCTGGTATACCTGGGTTGTGTGGAAACTCTGGTCTGAGCCTGAGTTTTTTCAGCAAACTTCACCTCCTGCAGTTCTATATTCCTGACCAGTCTCCACTGAGCGGTTCTGTGCTGATTGGGGTGCAGATCAGCAGTCCATGCCGTGCCCCAATGTTTCCCCTGTGGCCTGTCTCCCCCACCCCCTATGCTCCAAACACTTCCCATGGGGTGGGCCATGGGCTGGTCCCTTGTGATGACTCACTGGCCTCTGAGTGGCTCCTTTTTTCACTTGTTGTGGCTCCTTGCTCTTATGTGGGTCCACAGGAACACTGTTAGTGATCTTGCTGGCCTGGGGACTACCAAGGCCCTCTTCTCCCCTGCTGCCTCCAAACAACTTCATCTGAAGGGCACAACTGTGGCCTTTGCCAGCTCCCACTCTGTGTGCTCAGCAGCTCCAGCCTTGAAGCTGTCCGGGCTCCAAATGATTGCAGCGATTCTTTTTTTCTCTCACTGTGGCTTCTTCCACCGTCATGCACTCTGTAGGTCTCTTCTCCTTTTCCTCTGAGCTCTAGCAGCTCCAACTTGGCAGTCATTGCCTTTTAATAGTTGTAAATTGGTTGACTGTGGGAGAGAGTGATGCTGGGGACTGCCTATTCCACCATCTTGACTGGTAGTCCTATTACTCTATTTTTGCTGTAAACTAGTTGGGCCCCCTACGTTTGAGGTGCCCAATGAGGAGGAAAATTGCTGTGATCCGCTGAACAGTCTCACCAGTTGAGGGCAGCAGGGCTCAACTGAGTTGAAGGGAAAGTCATCCTCTGCATAGCCCTCTGCAGACGATCATTCACTCAAATCCACTGCTCCTTTTCCCTTTTATCCAGATATTGGCTATTCCAAAGACGAAGACTGCTTCTATTAGATAAATCCACTCTGAGGAGAACGCCTTTTCCCTCAAGAAAATGGCCAAAGGAAGGAAAAAGATGAAAAGAAGTCAAGGTTTCTTCAGCTAATGTGTAAAACATGAGAGAAGTTGTTGAAAAGAAGAGAAAAGCCCTGATAGAGCAAATACAGCAATGCTGAGAACTGAAAGGACAGACAGCAGGATTGAGAATGGAGGGAAAATAGATAGATATGTTCCAGCTAAGGAAATAAGGAGAAGAATGTTGATTTTATTCAGTATTAATAACAGGAGAGTTGTTTGATGTGGCAACAACTATTTAATGCCCTGCAGAATCCCGAATGTATGCCATCCATCTCCTCTGACAAGGGGATTATTCCAATCTCTGTGCTAGGGTGAGGAAACAACACAAAATGTTGTTTTCTATGACATTTCTAGGTTTTTTTTTTTTTTTAACTTTCCTTGATAAATCTTCTGCATTTTGGTTCTTTCTGTTCCAATTAAAATAGTTGCCTGAGTTCAGTTTGTGGATATAATAACTAGGATTTCTTTCAAAGCTCCATTCCTAATTAAAAGCAGCATTTACAGAGAAAGGGTTTTACATACTTATGTGTTACCTGATTCAATCCAAGCAAATTGCTTCCCTATGTAAACTTCTGAATACTTTCATTTCTTCAAACATTGAAAGCCATTCTATTGTAGATTTTGCATTAATTTGGGGAAAGAAAATGGAGTATACTCTAAGTGGAGTTACTATTTCTAAAATTAATTCTTGATTTTATAAATTGATATAAACACACGTGTATTTGTGAATGTGTGTGTGTATTACTATCTACATAAGCCAAATGAAGTCTGAACATTTTGATTATTCAGAAATTTATGCAAACAATTTTCCTTTTAAATATTTTTCTTCTGAGGAAATGAGGGTTAGAATTGGGGAGAAAATAACATAGTAATATGATGGTTAACAGCACACATGAGTAATCTGAACCAGATTATTTACATGTACCAACTAATTTAATCCTAAAAGGTGGGATTCAAACCCAGGCAGCCGGGCTCCAAAGTTTCCTCTCACCTCCTCTTGAAACACAGCACAAAGCCGGTCTAACAAAGAGAAATTATTTTTAGAGACAGACAAATCTGACTTTGCTTCTTTCTGGCTGTTTAATATGGGACCAGCCCCTTGGCCTCTCTGCTCCCAAGGTTTTTTCCATCTGATGAAATGGGGCAATCATGCCTGTAACAATGGGTCAAGGAGGGAGGTCAAGTTTAAGCTAACCTCTGTGAAAGAATCTTTCTTCCCTTTCTTACTCAGTTTGGCATAGAGATTTAATTAAACTCAATTCATAATTAGCCCTCTCTCCTCCTCCCCTATGCAGTCTCAGGCTGGCTGATGACTTCTAGTGACCATGGACTTAACAAACATTTTAACAGGCTGGGTTTCTGCATATCACATGGGACTTGGTCCACTCATATGTCTTATTAAAGTGAACCTGCCTGAGGCCTTCACAGCTAGAATTTCTCATGGAATTGGTTCAAAAAATAAGCATACCCTTTAATGGACATAATCATATTTGTTTTATTTTCTTAAAAAAATGCACTGGCACAGAAGATTTTTTAGGAGATTCTTTAGCTGTGTCTAACTGGGAGTTGACAGTATTGGATACTAGCCCCGACTTCTGTTGAGAGAGGATCCCAAGGTGCCCTTTGATTCCGGAGGTTGGAAGAGTCATTCCACAATTGTTCCCACAGATCTGATGCCTGGCATTTCTCTCCTGTACTCCTGTTGCATATTATCTATGAATAATGGATAGAAAAGGCTTTTTAAAAACTATGTTACCTTCTTTGATCGCCAAAACTCTTTTTAAGACCTTAACAAGCTCAAAGGGGAATCTAGAAGCCAGCATTTGTGGCAATTCTTCATTTAAGCTATCAATCTAGTGAGCAGATTGTACAAATTTAGTCAATATACTCTGACAATGCTTGATAAAACTGTCATAGTTGAAGTTTTGCTGATGAATTTAAGTAAAATAAATTAAAAAGAAAATATGGTGTATCTCTCCACCCCATGCCTGATGTCACCGAAATAGAAAACTTCAGAAACAACAGGTATTTCAAAAGTAGTGTGTTATTAGAGAAGAGAATAATTAGGCATGGCTCTAAAAAAAAAAAAAAAAATCAGACAAGTAAAGTGTATAGTTAAATAAATCAGTTTCAGAAAGGCAGAGGTAGAAATGTAAGCCTAATGATTTAGTGGCTCACTCTCCTGGATGAAAAGCCTCAAGGTAGAAAGTTTCTGAAGGACCATGAAAATTAGATAAGATAGTTTCAAAGACATATTCCTCCAGTGTCCATCTTTACCTCTCTGCCCATGGCTAGGTAAGACCTACCCGAGTATATAAACTTAATATAACAACTGCATTATTAAGGATGATTATCCATTGTATACTCTGCATTTAACATTCTCTCAAATACCTCTCAAAATTCTTGCACAGATGCCCCTTAAATTTTAAAAATGTGTTCAATTCTGAAAACAAACACTCACTTGTTACACATTAACACCCCTTGATACTTATACACAATGAATTTGTTCTTTCACACATCAATTGACAATGAGCATTCTGAGCAATCTTATAGAGGCTCTGCATGCAATCCAGTGATTCAGTTTCAACATTATCACCATTTGTGTTTGTGCAAAAATATTTGTGTAATCATTTGAATGCTTTATTGCATTTGGACCTGAAAAATGATAAGAACAATAGGTCTCATAAATTTGGTACAACTGAGAGAAAGATGACCATGATTAGTTTATGCCAGGAGTAGAGAATCTTTAGCTAGTCAACTGTGCATTTATGTCAGGAAAGAAATAAAAATAAAAGCTCACTTATGACATACTGAATATGTGCCATCATGGAGTGTATCTAACGGGTGAGGTGTAATTAAGTATTATAAGATTTCCTTTAGCTCTCAGGGTATAGAGCTCTCCTTTATAACTTACAAATCTATTGTTAGACTTTCACACATTAAGTTTTGGATTCGTTTTCAGAGAGGCGTCATGGATGTTTGTGGCTGGCAGACAACCACTAGCCCACAATGTCTTTCTTATTTCTGAGCCTCTTTTTCTTCAGCTGTTTACAGCCCCCTTATCCATCTGTGTATCCTGAGCTAGGCTTGCAAGAGGGTCAGTCATGTGTTAGTAGGATTTTTTAGACTTTCTGTTTAAAAATCAATTTCAAAATCTCATTGTTGCCGATATGCATTTTGTTTTTCTGACTGATTATTTCAGTGTTTGCTCTTTTATTTAATACCTTTTCCTTGACTTCTCTTGCTGTGTCTTCTCAAATAGTCCCTGGAACTTTCTCATGCAGAAGTGGGCAAACTTTTTCTTCCAAGGGCCAGATAAAAAATACTTACAGTTTTGTGGGACACTGGGTCTGTGTTGCAACTACTCACCTCTGCATTGGTATAGCATGAAGGTAGCCATAGACAAGATGGAAATGAATGGATGCGATTGTGCTCTAATAAAACTTTATCTGCGAAACTGGTAGCAGGAGGTGGGTGGGATTTGGCCCGCAGGTTGTAGTTTATGGACCCCTGTTAAAAGTAATTTTTTTTTTTTTTTTTTTTTACTCTCCTCCCACTAATGGATTCAAGGGACCACATACTGGGAAGGTCCAGCCTTTCTTGAGCAATAGATGGTCTAACCTCTCTTATTTGCTTCACTGATTGTAAAATTGCAAAGCGTTGTGGCAGGCACATAGCAAATGAGAAAAATGTGCCCAGGAGTGAGCTAGTGAAATTCCTTAAAAAATTTAAAAACAACAGCAATAGCAGCAGGAACTGTGTATGTGCACTAACTATACATCCTACTATTTGTCAAGTGGCTTCCATCCCTTCTGTCATGTAACTTGCCCCACATTCTTCAGAAATAGATATTATTTGAACCCCAATTTATAAATGAGATATCTGAGGCTTTCTAAAAGTTACAGTTAGAAATATAATAAGAGGTGGGATTAGAGCTCAGATTCTAATCCAATTTTTTGTGGTCCTTTTTCATAATCTTTATACTACAATGATTCCATTTAGATTAACACTTTCAGTTCTAAACAAGATGCTTCAAAAGTAGTTTTTCATTTGATTCTTATAGCAATCCATATGTGAACAAGAGAAATTCATGACCTTTCACTTGTGCTGAGAAAATAGGAACTCTGGAATGTTTAGTGTCAACACAAAAAATATGTAGGAATGAATCTCTAAGTAAAAGGGTTTATTTGGGAATAATATACAAAAAGTAAGTTTGTGATTCGGGACATGCATACAGACTAAGGTGATCTTCAGAATGCCCAGAGAACAAAGGAAAAGTTTAGAGTTTATTGGGGAAAGAGGAGTTTGTGCAAGCTGTTTTGAAAAAAAGCTTATTGGCACTGACAGCATCTTACAAAAGCCGATGAGATCTGATTGTCAGTAGTTGTTAGGGAGGACTAGAAATCTCTGAGTTACAGTTGGGCCCTTGTAGTTTTGGATTGGGCTTGTGAGACAGTGTGTCAGGTAAGTGTTCTTGTATAATTGACTAGCCATCTTTGCATGACTCATGTAGTCAACTGAGGTTTGGAAACTTTTTTTGTGATGGTTCCTGTTATCAGGCAAATTGTGCGCGAGAGTTCTCCCTTCACGGCCTTCTCCAGCTCCATTGGCCAGGGTTTGACACGAGTGACCCTACTTTGAATCTTACAACTTTCACATTAATATACTGCTTAAAGCCAAAGAGTCAATAAGTTTCTGAGCTAGAACAGAAAACTAAGTCTTTTGGCTTCTAATCAATGCTTTCTCAACCACACCATACTGGATTGTCGGCCAACCCTTACTTTTGTCCTCAATTTTAGTTTAAATCTTCTTTGCTGCCCAATCAGGGCACAGGAGATAAAGAAGACCATGCTAAACACAGAGGTTATCGCTGAATTTTTGCTCCCTTGCATCTACCCTGCACCTACGTGTGCTCACGGATGCATTCTCACCCGTGTCCATGAATGGAGACTGTGTGGTAGCTCTTGAGTTTACGTAGGCAAACAAAAACTATAGCTCCACATAGTAGGTCTTAAGAAAGAAGAACTGAAGAAGGTAGGTCTTAGTCACAGCCATATTTCTGTTTTTGAAACCAAATGGCCAGCCATTCAGCCAAGCTGTGTTTCTGAAAATGGGAGGCTAGTGGGCTCGTCTCTGAGTCCACTGAGACACAGAGCAAAATCATGGCTTTAATTTTAAGTAAATTAAGAGGCTCCAAAGAGCAATAATATTGTTATCTGATTATATAACCTTTTAAATATAAAATTAGGATATGTCTGAAAGAAAGAGGGTACAGGACAATGCAGGTTAAGCAGTACTTAATATCTACTAGATTTGGTTATTGGTTCTGCCAACTAGTCCTGGACTCATCCATTTGAATATAAAAATGGAGACATATTTTTTGATTATTAATATAATTGTTCTTTGGTATCCTCCAATTCATTATATTTGATGTAAATCTTAAACAGTCAAGGACATCTCCTTTCCTTTTGTACTTTTCATTTTCTCAGCACATAAAAGTCCAGCAGAAAATGGGCCTTAATTACTGGTGAGACTCCCTGGATGCTTGGAAAGACATCCAGGTTTTCTCACTATATTATAATATTTACTCATTATACCTATTTTCATCAACACCAATTGATTTTTTTTCTTTGTAAAGTGAGGTTAGATCTTCCAATAAAATTTATGCTAGTTTTATGCTAGTTTAATCTAACATGCTTTTAAGCTAACCTTTATCTCCCTTCAAAATTCAGGTTTCTAAGTAACTAAGCAGAGATTGTTCCAATGACGCTGTATTCAGCACATTATAGTCTAAAGAGACACATAATTAATAAAATGTGCACACACCATTTTAAAAGGTGATCAGACCTGTTCTCCCTGATGAATGCCAGAGAGAACGTATTTGACCAACTTACAGACCAGTTATAGTGTTTGAATAATTTAATTAAAAAAATTAAATGTAATACATATGATTTGTTTATTATTATAAATGTAATCTCCAATATCTTCCAAGTCACCAGTGTGGATTCACTTGGAGATGAATTTATATGCTATTTAAGTACCATTGATATTATCAAATGATATCAGATTTAATTAGTAAGAAGCAGATTTTACAAACAATGACCTTGGTTCAGGAGAAATGAAAAAAAAGAAAGAACTGAAGATAAGCAGATAACAATTGGTGGATTGAACATTATTCTATTCGAGAAAACAAAAAATGGTAAAGCATTTAGAAATTGAATTCATGACCTGCAAAACAAGATCAAATTAAAAACTGTCAGACTGGTAAAAAAAATCCCTGAATGTGTGAAGGCAGGAGAACATTCTAGTTCTGAAATGTAAATGAGAATAGTTAGAAATGTCTGAACTGAAAACTGGTTTTCTTATTGAAAGAAAAAGGAAAAAAAAAATTTAAAAGAGAGAAAAAGTCAGTGTTTATATACTGGATTCTGAATTGGTGGTAACATTGGAAGAGAGATAAAGTGCTAGCAATGGCATGAACTAGGTTAATTATACATTCACAAGGATAACAATTCTCTACCTGCATTATATAAAAAAATGGAAATTTCTACTGAAGGAGTTGTAAGATAATTTAACCTGTGAGTATATAAAGTGCAATATAATCTACTACATGCATTAAGCATTGTCTTGCATGTGGCAGAAACTCACTAATTATTTGTGAGAGAAATGTAGAGTTATTAAAACAAATTTGAAAATTAGCAGGGATAATAAGATAGTGTTAATGCATTTCCAATGAATGTGTGAAAACAAAAAATATATTTTGAGGTTTGAGAGAAAAGTGAAGAAATAGTACCAGTAATACTGTGGATTTTTATACTTATATGAAATCCTAGTACAATTTCCCTGAGCTATAATTTATCTCTCTGTACTCTGATAATAATAAAGACCAATGATTATTAAAAATACTATAAAGAAATCCTAACAACAAAGAGGCCAAGTGATCTTAATTTACCAGCCAGTCCTAAAAAGACATGAACATATAATAAATAGATTCCTCATGCTAATGAATTTTAAAAGATGGGCAAAATTAAGATGGAATTTTGAGCTAATATTAGTAAGACAGTAACGACAACAGTGCATTAGGTTTAAAAAATGCAAACGTATTTTTAAACATCTCACATTTTATAACTCATCAGAGATAGGGTAGATATTAAACCATCTGATGATTCAGTTACTCATTTGGCTAATATTTACTGAATGTTTACTATTTGCCAGGGTCTGTGCTAGAAACTGGAGGTATAAAAGTGAACCTCTGCTTTCATGAAGCTTACAGTGCAGTGTAAAAGAGGCATTAATGAAATAAGCATACAAATGTCCGTACTGCAAACTAAAAAGAGTAAAAGGAAAAGAAATGTAACTTTATAAAAAATTTTCTTTGAATGAAAAACTAATCCAATTTGTAGAGCCAGAGAAGGCCTCCCTGAGAAAGTAATAGTAGTGTTAATAAATGAAGGATGAGCCATATTTAATAATATAAAGGACTAAGGAGAGTGGAATGGAAGGTAACAGCTTTCCAGGTAGAGGGAAAAGCATGTGCAAAGGCCCTGTGGTAGGAGTGACAGTGGCACAACTTCTCAGCTTAGAAAGTTCCTGTTTCTCCATCTAGATCCACATCAGATACTATCTCTTTCGTCAGTTCCCCCAAGCTGCCCAGGTAAATACATTTGATCTATTTAATCTCAAATCATTAGGGTCATGGTATTACAGCCCTTATCAACTTCTAGTGTAATTATTATTTTAGCTTTTTCTTCAACTGACCATAAACTCGAGGTGAAAGCTCTCTACCAGCTGCACTTTTCAGCTGCTCACTCAGCAGCGCATAACACAATGTGTAGCATAGATGAGATCTGAATAAGCTTTTAGAAAATGAGTGCGTATACAAATGAATCTAGGAATTGTATGAAAGCCTACCTTCTCTTACAACGCCAAATTAGGAAACATCAAACTTTTTTTCTAGCAAAATTTTTAGGACAGAATATTTAACAAGAGTGCTTTTTAAAGCAAATTAAAAACACAGGTTTTAGAGGGTAAGTACATAATATGGTAAATTGTTCTAAGGAGATAACCAAAGCAAATGGGATTTTGGCAATGATTTCTTTGTACTGCATGAAAGGCAAAAACAAATCTGTCTTGATATCTTGAGAAGTATATTTAAATATAATTTTTAAAATCCAAGAACTGGGTTATTGTCCTGTTCTTCCTCAGGAATGAGAGCAATTTACAAATGTTATAGTAGGGCCTGGAAAACATGTTAATTTGTCTTCCTTGTTAATAATTTACTGAGGGAATATGATGCATCTTTCCTTCTCTCCTAGACATTGCTGGTTTTCTTCTTCTTCTTCTTCTTCTTGCTAACAAGACAAGTTATACCCAAAGTGGTTGAGAAAAATGCCTCAGAAGACTGGAACACAGCTATCTTCTGTTTGTCCACTGAGGCTGTGCTGGATATTGATTTTGGAATGTGTGGAGCAGTATTCTTTTTTCTAACTATTGCTAGCTCTTGTATTTTTGTTTTAGTAAAAAAGTCGATATTTAACCATTTAGGTATCTCCCCTGAAATTGCTATCTTATGAAATAGAAATATGGAGTTCTGAGCTCCCAAAAGTATCCTGGAAATATGATTAGTATGAATGACTTGAGTTACTTACTAGGAATTAAGTGCTGATGTTTTCAAGTAAGATCTAATGGTTTCTAGATAGTGCTGGCAAACCCATAATCTGTCCGGCATGACACCCAACCAATGTATAGTGTAGGATGAAAATGACTTGGGGAATCGGAGGCAAAAGGATGTGCGTGTGCACTCGCATGCATGCATATGTTCTGTACTCGTACATGAGTATGTGTGTGTGTATGCGTAGTCTGAGAAAGTGTATTCAGTATTAGGAGACAACTTCGTATTAAAGCATTTAAAAAAAATCTTATTTTCTCAGTACAAATCTCTAAAATCTAACAAAAATTTTCTTTCTAGTAGGAATTGTGACTGAAATAATGTTGAAACTACCGGTCCTGTCTTTGACTGTCAGTCACTAGTCAACATGCTAACAATGGACCAAATAAACATCATGAATCATCCACAAGCATCACTTAGCCCTCTTCTGGGCCCATGCTTACTTTTTGCCAGCTAACTTTGATAAATGAGACAGAAATGAAATATCAACAATAGTTATATTTTGAATGTCTTTATTAGCCCATCTGCAATAAAATGTTTAAAATTCACACAGGCAAAATAAAAGCACAGATAAAAAATAAACAAATGAATGAAAGCAAAAAGCATGCCCATATACCAAACAAACCCACAACGGAGCAACCCAGGAAAGCTCAAGATCAACAATTACTTTTGGAGCAGCAAAAAGCGATACTATTTTGAAAGAAAGAGTTCCGGGTTAGAGTGTCTTAGGTAAAGGGCAGACTTCACAGGTTGAAATAATTGGGAAAGACAGAGGTACAGCTAGAAATCCAACACTGCCAGTACTGCCTCTTATTTTGTATCCCACCCCTGGTTCTTTCTGGGTGTCAAATTCTATGTCATCTTTGTACTGCTATCACTAAAGTTATGTGATAGGGTGCACTAACAGATAAACACCCCATGAACTACACGAGATTGATTGAACATCCTTTTATTTATAACCCATATGCAAACAAACTTATTGTATAAATGCAACAATACTAAACATATTGTTCTATTACCTGCTTTTAATCCTTAACTATCATTCATGCTAGTACATAAATGTCAAGTCTATCTTTTTCTTAATGACTTCATAATATGAATTCATAATATGTGTTCAAATCTGTCACTCACTGGCTGTACAGCCTTGAGCTAGTATTAAACATCTCTACAGCTCAGCCATCTTCTTCATCTAAAAAATTGAGATAATTATCATACTATATCTTTAGGATGTAGAGAAAATTAAGTGACATAACCAACGTAAATTGCTTAGTATATTGCTGACACATGGTAAAAACTCAATAAAGGTGAGAGTGATATATTATTAGTGTCATTATTTGTATTATTACTTTTATTAATTCTACGTGAAATATAGTTTAATTTTCATCAATATAAACAACACAGCAATAGATATTCTCAGAGTTTTCTTTGCACTTAAATCTTTTTTTTCCCTCCTTTAGGACTAGTTTCTGGGAGTCGAATTAATAGATCAAAAGGTCTGCACATTTAAAATGTTGAGACATATTGCTAGGTGGTGCTCCTAAAAGGTTTTGTCATTTCATACGTCCATGTCAAGGAGCATTTCTTCACAACCTTAACAGCATTAAACATTTAGATGGTTACAGGTGAGTCTGGTCTAAATTCTATCTTTGGTTTCAAAATGAATATTCTTTATGGCCTGTTTTCCTGTAATGTTACAGATATTTAAAACAGTGGTAAAAGAAAGTAAAATAGTGTTTGGGGGCCATACACAAAAAAGTTTTCCAACTGAGAATCCTACTGCTGTTGATTAAGAAGGTGTCTGGGGAAGAGTTAAATAATACTTCTGGGGTGAATGGACTTAGTTGCTAAGGAGAATATTTAGGAAAAAAGCCAACTAGTTTTAATTTCCCACAATACATCACTTCAACCATCTGTGAGAACAATAATGTTCTCTTTAAAGGAGAAACAATTACTGAAAAAGGGGGTTTAGGGGAATAACTTGATACATATTTCTTGTTCTTCAATTAGCTCTTTGCTAATGGGTTGCTAAGATACATAAAAAGACTAATTAATGTCTGAAATACTAATGTCGAAGAAAATAAAGATCCATGATCTAAAATTAAATAATATTCCAAGTTATAACTACGTTGTAACTTTATTTGTGCCTATGACAATATTACAATCCCATCTTTATCTTCTTTATGGATGCATGGGTAGGCAGATAGTTAAGAAAATTCTTCTTCTTCTTCTTCTTATTTTTTTTTAAAGTCGACCGGTAAGGGGATCTCAACCCTTGGCTTGGTGTTGTCAGCACCACGCTCACCCAATGAGCAACCAGCCATCCCTATATGGGATCTGAACCCGGGGCCTTGGTGTTATCAGTACCACACTCTCCAGAGTGAGCCACGGGCTGGCCCCAGAAAATTCTAATAATCAACTGACTTGCTTAATAAAAGATTATTATAACTTAGATGATAGAATAAAAAGAATAGCTTCCCCAAAAGAATAAAACTAAGTAGGAAGATTTTTTTTTTTCTTTTTCCTTTTTTGTCTTTTTTTTCGTGACCGGCAACGGATTGCAACCCTCAGTGTCGCGCCCGTACTGGACCAGTGCGCCACCGGGCCAGCCCAAGTAGGAAGATTTTAAAAATATTTGTTATGGGTGTTATGGCTCATTTTCGTTTTGTTTCTGCACAGATGAATATTATTTCAATTTCTTTGATATTTTTTTCTCCCCAGTTTATCTAACAAATCTCTAGTCTTAATCTCTTATTGATATAGCAAATATTCAGATTCCATCACCAACTTTATGGAAGTAGAACAATTTCCTAAAAAACTGCCTCCGTGGCAGAAACAGTTAACTACACAAAGAACAATACCATAAATTACAGGATCAAATATCTCGGTGAACACGTGCTCTAAACATATATTAAAATTCATCTCTATAGTGGTGCTACAAACAACATTCTTGGAAAAATCACGAGACACTTCAAATTATGTGAAACATTTGGTATGCAAAGACAAGTTTTTTAAAAATCCCCTGTAAAATTTCCTAGAAACACAATTTATGTCCTAACACGCTTAAGGGCTAGGGTTGTCCCAGGCAACAGGAGCTTTTGTTCAGCATTTCTGGCTTTGGATGGATTCATGGACCGTTTGCAATCAGTGTTGAAATGCAGGCTCTAGTGAAAACTGTGAGAAGCTGAGAAATGTTACATGCATAATTCATGATTCCCTCATCGCTGGATGTATGTGTGTGTGAGAATGCAGGGTTACACCGCTACCCTAGTTCATTGAAAGTATGAGTTTGGATATATTCAATATTCTTTTACTCATGTTTTTAAAAAAATTCCATTCTTTTCATTAAAAAGATCTTCCAGAAGATATTCTCACCTTAACACTCCCACCTAACTACCATGACCTACACAGCCCCAAGTGATTTGGTTTCTATATACTGCTCCAACCTCATTACACATTCCTGTCTCCCTCCTCCACCTTTCAGCTACACTTGGCCTCCTGACAATTCCTAGAACACTCCAAGCTATTTTCAGACTTAAGACTTTTTGGACCATACTGTTCTTTCCAACTGTGGTAGGCAGACTAAGATACCTGATGGCCTCGGTTTTTCAGTGTCTTTTGGCCAGAGATCTCCTTCTGTGTCTTGCCATGCAGTCCTCTCCACAGGGCAGCTCACAACGTGCAGCTGACTTTTCTCAGGGCAAACAAGACAAGGCACGCAGTCTTTCTATTTGTTAGGTGCTAATCCCTGGGTCCACTCTACACTCAAAGGGAGAGGACTAAAAAAGGGCATGAACATTAGGAAGAAGGGATCACTGGGAGACCCAGTTAAGCCTTCAGAGACCACATCCCAGGCCAACAGCATAACTGCAACTTCCTGAGAGACCTTGGGACAGGGGTATCCAGCAAAGCTATGCCTGGATTTGTGACCCACAGAAACTGTAATAAATGTATGTTGTTTTTAAGCCAATACATTTGAGGTGATTTGTTATGCAGCAATACATAACTAATATACCACCTAAAACTATTCTTCTCTTGGTCTTTGCATTTCAGGCTTCCCCGCCCCCCCCCCCTTCATTTCTTAGCTTCAATTTCACCTCCTTAGAGAGGCTAAGTCTAGTCACTCTATGTGAAGTAGACTCCATCACGTTTTATTTTCTACTTAAAAACTTGTTTGATTTCTTTATTAGATTACCAAGTAGTATAATTTTCTATTTGCTTATGATAAAATTTAAGTCCAAGGGAGCTCCTATGCTTCTCTTATTCACAAGGCCTAGTACTTAGTAAAACCTCAGTAAATACACACCAAATGGATCACTAAGAATGGGTACAATTCATCTGAAACCTGAACTGACCAAATTGGAACTCCACAATGCCTTATAAAATAAAAAGTATATTGATTCCAGAATAGTTTAGTTTTTTAAAATTGATAAGTATTTTGATTATTATTATTGGTAACATATTTGCATTTTAAAATGACTATGAAAAAAGAATAAAATAGATACGTCATAAATATGTGATGAACTTCATTTAAACATCTATTTCAAATTTTTTCTTAAATGATTTTCTGACTGCTTAAGATTTATGGGGACTGACTATACATAAGAGATAGCAAGGTCTATCTTAGATAGATTCAAGAAACAAAGAGAGAAGAAACTCTTTCAAGTGTTTCTGAAATATCTCATGCCTTCTCTAACTTTAGGTTCCTCATGGAATAGTAATTATTGATTAAAACATACGACGTAGATGTCCATAAAATTTCCTATTATCATTTAGAAAGCTGAATGGTTTATCAAAGTCACCAAAATTTAAATTTTGATATATAAAGAAACATTAATAACTTTTAAGCAAGTTAGAATTACAGATTTGTGAATGTAAGAATTAAGCAGTGGTGTTAAGATGAAAGACTTTTAATCTTCTAAGACTTTTTGAAATATAGCATTATAAAGAGAGACTCTCATTCCATTTAGGACAATATCCTCAGATAATGCCAAAGTAATCTATAGTTTTTTATAACTTATTCAAATTGAGTTAAAGAAAGACTCAAATAGTAAAAACAAAACCATGGAGGACCATGATGCAATTCTTTTGAAAAATATATCAGAAATGCTGAAGTAGTCTGTAATTCTTAGATATATTTCACAAGAGCTGAGGAATGATTTAGATGATAAAGCAAACTATGTAGGATAGGGTTGAGACACTTCTCTTAACAAAAATATTAAATTCCTGATGGGGTCAGACAGACTTGGATTCTTATCCTTGCTCTGCCCCTTACCCACTATATGATTTCAGCAAATTACTAAACATCCCTGAGGCACTATCTATAAAATGAAGAAAGTGACAGAACCTTCCTCTGGATTCAAGTGACGGTTAAATGAATTTCTGCATATAAAGTTATGCACTTAGCACTTAGCACAAAATAAAGGCTCAATAACATCAGGTATAGAATTTATAGAAATTACTATTGCCTTGTTATTATTACCATTCCCAAAATATGGGGAAGGAAGAGAAAATTACTTATATCATATCTATCTATCTCAATGGTAAATAAAGATGGGAATTATATTAGCATTTTGAGAAAGGGCCTTTGATTATTACCCATGAACAGCAATGGGAGAACATTTAAAATGATCTCTGAAATATAAGCTATATGTCTGAATCACAAAGCTTTTTCTGCAATTTATTACTTATAAGAAAAATGCATAGATCCAGCATTATTTGGTTATACACAGAAATATTTATGAAAATATTAGAAAAAATAAACAATAGTGTTAGGTATCTTTACACTGTATCTCCTTTCTCAATATTGCAGTGAACAAATAAATGTGTCTGGAGTCAACATAGTATTCTGTTTTGCCCTCTAAACATAAAATATATGATCGCCAAGGTAAATTTTCAATTGCGTATCACACTTGTGATAGATTTAATTACACATCTGTGAATATAGATTTGATGATTTCAACACTTGTATCTACCAAAGTTACTATAAGTGCCAAAAACACATCTTTGGTCTTTTCTACACTAAAGGCACTTAGAGTGTCTTCTAATTACTTCTTAGGGCTTTCTAAATAGAACTGCCCATTATTACTTGTAGTTGTATATCAATGTTAGGTCACTAGGTAAATTCACTTAATAATCCTTGGTTTTGAAGGAATCTCTGACAAATTCTTTAGCAAGGTATTTGAGAACATTCACTATCAGTCCAATCTCGTTTTCAAACTCACCTCCTATGTGTCCCCATCACATAACCTTTTATTTATCTTTAATAAACTATTGGAAATAATCTGAATATGTCTTGCATTCCCAGAGCTGTAAGCTTTTACACAAACTTCAACATCTGGAATACTCACCCCAAATTGCCCTGCTCTCCTTCCTTTAAGTCCCCTTTAAATTCTCATCATCTCTATAAAATCCCTACTCACTTTGTTCCTTACCTATCTTCCACTTCTAGAAAGAATTAATGTCTTCTTTTTTGTGCACTTAATTTATTTCACCAGCAGAGTATTACAGTCAACCGTTGGCATTTGACTCCTGTATTATTTTCTCTAAGAGATTGTGATCTCAGTGACAAAATTCTGTACTTCATTCATCTGTCTTACTTGAGGGCTAGCGCACTGTTTGGTAACCAGAAAGTGTCCCTAATACTTGATGTACTGAATTGAAACAAATTTCATTATTATGCTCAAGCTTAGTCTTCAAATATTCCCTCACAAAGCTAGCACATAGGAGGGACCAAAAATATTAATGAATGGATAAATGAATAACTCTGCTTCTTGTGAAAACTAAAAGACAGAGAGATCAAGAGAAGCTCTCTGCCTTGACTCCCTCCATAGATACGTATGTCTCATTTGAAAAATAACAGTAATATGATTATCACAGAAAACCTCTGACTTATGACGAATAGAATTGTAATTGCATTACCTCCTGATTTTATAATCTTTCTTATTATAAATAAGACCTATCAACATCAACAACACAAACACAGTTAGGATTGTAAATTCATGAGTGATAGGTTTTTATTGGCAAAACTGTGATGATTGGAGTTAACTCTGCTGATTGGATGCTTCTACCCTTAAAAGAGCCATCATATTTTTGTAAATTTTCTTAAAATTTGAAATTATTTTTCACGCTACACTGTGTGAAAAAATTCAATGCACAGAATGTCAAATAACAGAAATGTCATAAGAGCAGAAAATTTTGGAAACAAACATTGTATTTTAAGGCAGAAGGGTTTGGGAGTGAGAGCTTCCAAGTTTAAATGGGGTCCATGGTAAGCACAATTTTGAAGTGTAAGGTTAAATATATTGAGAAGGTGTAGAGTGCCAGATGTACACACACAGCACTGAAGATATGTATGGATGTATGTATCAGGACATTTGGGCTGCTGTAACAAAATACCATAAACTGGGTGCATTATAAACAACAGAAATTAATTTCTCTGAGTTCTGGAGGTTGGGAAGTCCAAGATCAGGGTGCCAGCCTGGTCAGATTCTGGTGAGGGCTCTCTTCTGGGCTGCAGACTACTGTTTTGAACTTGTGCCATCACATTCACATGGCAGAAGGGAAGAGAGATCTCTCTAAGACCTCTTTTATAAGGGCACTAATCTCAATCATAAGGACTTCACCCTCATTACTTAATCATCTCCCAAAGATCCTACCTCCTGGTATCATGACCTTGAGGGTTAAGATTTCAACATATGAATTTTGGGGATACACAAACATCCCATTCATGGCAGTATACATGTACATGTATCTATACATACACATGTGTGCATGTATGTATATGATGGGATAAATAGTGAGGAAGGAAAGCTTTTGATCGCATGATGATATACACTCAGATTTTATACACCTATATTCTTCTGAGCTGAGGGATAATGTTGTTAAAGGCATTAATTTTTTCAAAAACTTAAGAATTGTATCAAGCTTAAAAAGAATTAAAAAAAATTTTTTTTGGCATGAACAGGATGATATTATTCTTCAGTAAGAATCAGCTTTGTATAATAATCATAAGACAGGACTCACAGTGAATGGGCAAACATCAGGAAGGATTAGTAAAGAATTTTTCAGAAAAATCAGCTGAATTTGCTGAGTAAGAAGCCTTTTGCATGTAACAAGTGCTTATTTTAAAATGCCATTTAAAAAAATAAATTAAAAAAAATGCCATTTTTTAAAATGCATGGCTCTTAAGCAGCTACACTACTAAGGGAAAATAACAGGAGCTCAGCTATAAAGCAAACAAATTATTAGAGGCTCTTATAGAGTTCACGAATAAAGACTATGACTGGGTTGGAAGAACAGGGGATCACTGAAGAAAAAGGAGTCAGATGGAAAACTTGCTATCCTAGTGTGTACCATACAAAGCCTCTCAAAAATAGGCAATTTATTGATAATGACAACGTTTGGAATAGACGAGTCTGGCTTTGAATCTTTTTTGCTGGTGTCTTAGTGGGGTGACCTGCCCCAGACCCTGCCTGCCCATTTGTCACTTGTCTGATTAATAACCTTCCCTACCTCTGACCACACATTAGTGACTATACTAAAAAAATAAATAGTGTTCTTTCAATAGTCGGTGCTAGGCAAGTTCCTATTGGTCATTTTTATTAGTTACAATCCATAAAAATTACAACTACTCTTATTTCTGATTTTCTTCAGCTGACCTTGATGCCTTTCACCAATTTCACTGTAACATGGTTTTGATTGAACTTTTCATATTTCTCATTGATAAGGGAGACTGAAAAGAAATGTATATTGATAAACAGTTCAACCTTAACTCTATCCAAAACCATGGCTTTCCTTGAATGAATCCCTTCCCTTCCATTGTTCCCAAGAGGAGTTCAATGAGAAGCCTAAGATATGAACCTCAGGAGAGAAAGATTCGTATATAATACTGAGAACACGTTTAAAACCTATACGGTTACAAAAGAGGGGTTTCTTCCCCATACTAACCAAGAAGAGACAAAAAATAATCACTTCCTTTCAAAAATGCATAAGACCAAAGTGATGTGTATCCCATTGTCCTATCCAAGTCAGCTAGCTAGAAATCATTTTTTCAATATCAGAAATCAGGAGAAGGTTCCGCTCACTGAAAAGAAAGAATTTTTTTCAGACTTCACATTATAGCAGTTGCTCTGCCTTACTGAACACAGTGAGGCACCTAACCTTTTCCTGTCTTGTTATCACTCAAGAAAGTATCTGTTCATGCTTGACAATGGCAATTGTTAGTAATGATTTCAACTGAAGACCTTTTGTTATTGTGGCTTAAAACTGATATAACATATACAAGTACCTACAGAAAACAAACAAAGCAAACAAGAAAACTTTCTGAAGATTTGGTTTCAAAAAGCCTGATTCTTTAGAATATCTATAATTAAAGTTTCCGAAAAAATCATAATAACTTCAGTAATTATGATTCATAGCTCTCTATAAGTTGAATGCACAATAAGTGAAATTTTCAGTAACATAGAAATTCAAACTCTAAAAAAAAAAGAAAATGACCAAGAATTGGACAGTAAACTTGGCAAATGAACTGTTTTATTGAGAGCCATTACCGTGTAAAGTAGAAATGAGTACTGCCATGGTCTGAAATGTCTGTGTCATCCAAAATACATATGATGAATTCTTAACCCCCAAGGTGATGGTATTAAGAGGTGGGGCCTTTGGGAAGTGATTAAAGCATGTGGGCAGAGCCCTCATGAATGGGATTAATGCCTTGTAAATGAGGCCCCAAAAGTTGCCTTGTCCCTTCCACCATGTGAGGGCACAGCAAGAAAGCACCATCTATGAGAAAGAGGGCCCACCCTAGGGACCAGTTCTGCTGGTGCCTTGATCTTGGGCTTCCCAGCCTCTAGAACTGTGATAAATAAATTTCTGTTGTGTATAAGCTACCTAGTTTCTGGTATTTTGTCACAGTAGCATGAATAAACAAAAACAAATATGAATGGATATTTTAGTATTCTCTCAAATGTGGATTTGACTACTGTGTAACACAGACTCATGACTTTAGGATCACGCCACTGATAGTTCTTTCTATATGTCCTTAATTTTTCGCATCTCTTTTTGAAGGCACTCCTTCTATCTCCCTATTTATAGGATAATGGTGATAAACTATGTCAGTGCTAAATAAATTCCACTATGTCAGTGCTTCTGAAACTTTAATGTGCATGAAAATCACCTGGGGGTCTTATTAAGAAGCAGATTCTGATTCTCAGGTCTGAGCTGGGAATAATGATTCTGCGTTTCTAAAGAGCTCCCAGGCGTTGCTAATGCTGCTTGTCCATGGACCATACTTTGAGTAGCATGGCTCTGTGTGACTTGGAATAAGAGAAATGCATTGTTACATACAGCAGTCAGAAAATTACTAGCCTTGTCATTTACTGTAATTAAATTCTGAAACAAAGGGAACTTCAAGTGCCACTGAATTTGGAACTTTTTGCATTTCTAGTTTGATGACCTAAAACACAATGTATTTCTCTGAGTATACTTTTATTATACATACAATGGGGACAAAAATAATACTTAAAATAATATCATGTGAAGATTAATGAGATACTGTGTTGAAAGCACTTATCACAGTTCCTTGAATATTATAAGGGCTGAATAGACATTACTCATTGTAATGAATAATAATATTAGTACTATGCTATTTTTAGCATATCATCATTGTCTCACTTTCATCAAAATAGAATATTAAAGACTGTAGGGGAATCCATTCCAGTGTATTCATTACATAGGTAAAGAAATTGAATCCCCCAAAGTAGAAATGACTTGTCCAGGACAAATCGGTAGTGAAATTAAGATGTAAACCTGATCTTTTTTAATATGAGTAATTAATTCACTCATTCGTCAAACATTTTATTTTTTTGTTGTTGTTGCTGTATTTTTATTGTTTTTGGTGGTTGGCCAGTACAGGGATCCAAAACCTTGACCTTGGTGTTATCAGCACCACATTCTAACCAACTGAGCTAACTGGCCAGACCCATTCGTCAAACCTTTGAGTGTCAACTATGTCAGTCACTATGCCACAAATACAAAATAAGAACAGAAGACCTCCTGTCCTCAAGAAACATCCAGGAACTATTTATCAGTATAGAGTCTTCTAAATATTTATAGTAAAACTTGCTTTAATAAAGGAAAAATTGCTATATTGGAGGAGCACCCGGAATACAAATGGAAGATTACATAGGAAATTAGGAGTTTGCTTGGTAAACATGGAAAAGGGTGATACATTATGCAGAAGGACCAGCATGTGCAAAGGCAAAAGCAAGACTATAACACTGGCAGGAGCTGGACATGTAGGCAGGTCTTGTACAGCACAAATACGGATGAGACTGCATAGTACGTAAGGCAGAGCAGCCAATTGGCCAGTAGGAGACCCAGTCCACCGGTAAGTTTTGTTTACTATGTACAGGGTTTCAAAATTTTTAAATTAGTTATTAACATTTAAAAATCAGAACATTTCACATGAATATTCAGCTTTTTATCTTCCCTTCAAAACTCAGAAGATCATTTCATACTGGGTATCCTGTTCCATTCAGCAAAGCTTAACTAGATCTAGGTGATGGTTACAACTTTTCAAGGGCTTATCTGTTTTCCAGACTCAATCCTCTATTGATGTACATTTCACTCCTTTGTGACCCAGGCAGCTTATATATTAGAACTTTTCTACTTTTAACATTGAACAGCATTGAGCTGTTTAGAACCTGAGCTTCTTGGCCATTGGATGATACACCAAGTGACAGATTTTCCAAATACCTCCTACATTGGGCAAATCAGTCATCGATACCAAGGAGGTACATTTCAGATGTAAGGACCTCTGTTGATTATTGACTAGAATCTAAGAGACCAAAGTCACAAGTTCAATCTCCTTGGACACAAATTCTCTTCCTTGATCCATGGCTATAAACACAAATGAAGAATTATCATTAATCCATAATAAAAACAAATTTTAAAATAAAATATTCAAAGCAGACCAATCAGTTGTTTAATATCTACATTTTAAAATTTCTACATATATACACAGAAAGTAGACAAAAATATAAAGATAACCCCTTAATTAAACTCATATTTAAAAATGGACATAGAAAAAAGCTCCAAATGTACATAGATATGGCAAAAATAGCTCTGTAAAAAGAGAATTCTGTGTACAAGTGCTGAAACATATTTGCCGAATGAAAAAAAAGTCTTTCAAATATTTCTGACTCTTCAAAATCTTCAGTACAATTCTCCAAACTAGCTCAATTTTATGAAATCATCAAATTCCACTAACATATTTGAAACCAGAAGGGAAATTTTACTCGTGTTATTTATTTGAATGTACAAAATGTATTTATTTATTCATTTGGTATTTTAGAAGAGATGCAACCACTGGTGTGCTTTCTGAAGGTATAATACATATTTATACAACTCAGGTTTTGGAGAAATAATCTGAAAAAGTATTAACGGGACTATTTCTAGTATTTGTTGGCATAAAATAAAAGAGCATGACAGAAACTTTTAAGCAACAGAGTAACAGGTTTCTGAAACTAAGTTGTCATGGAGAACTGTCAGTATTCTTTTTGTTAATCTATTCTTTGCTTTTTTTAGGATGGTTAAGTTGTGTACTACTTTTATCAGTCACACATATCTTAAAAGCCCTTTGCTCTTTTGTGGTAGTTTTTGGATGGCATTTTAGGATGCTATTGCCATGGAAAACAGTGATGAACTTAAGAGGCAGCATACGTAGTATTTAACAGCACGTAGAACTGAGCATCTATTTATTTATACAACTTAATCAAGGCATAATTTACACAGTATAAAATTATGCATTTTAAGTGTACAATTTAAAAACTTTTAGTAAACTTACTGAGTTTTGCAACCATCACCATCATCCAAATTTATAATATTTTCATTACCTCAATAAGATCCTCAAGCCTGTTTACAGTTAATCCCCATTTTCACGACCAGCCCAGGCAACCACTAATCTACTTCCTGTGTGTAGAGATTTGTCTTTTGTGGACACTTAATATAGATGGACACTTATAATAGGTAGTCTTATGTGTCTAGCTTCTTTCACTTAGCATAATGTATTTGAGGTTCATTCATTTTGTATCATGTACCGATATTTTCTTCTTTTTTATGATATGGATATACCATATTTGCTAATTTATTCACCAGTCTAAGCATCTATCCTATTTTTTAATCTAATTCACAATATTTAAAGAACTAATTTGTTGGCTTCACTTAAAAAGCTTCAGATATCAGAGATGACAATCATAATGTTTGTTTGCTCTTGGGAAAGAATGTGAAACACACATCTGGAGCCTATTTTACCTCTAAGTTGGCCAGGCCCTGATGACTTTGCATTCAAATATCTAACTAAATTAAGTATTTACTATTAGCCAAATATAGTATAATTAGTATAATTTAATTGTGACTCCAAATTTCATTAAAATTTTTCAGGACACAAATAATGATTTTTCAAGACACTGTCACACAAGCAGGGCCAACAGCATGAGCCACAGGAAAGAGATCTGGGGAAAGAATTACAAATGGAAAGATCCATTAATAAAAAGAGCATGCTTAAAGATATTCCATTTTACTAGCAGAGGTCAGAAGAAGCTGTTTTGTTCAGCAAAGCTTTAATGCTTTATGAACACACAGAAAGCTAATCCCTAGCTAGTTAAAAATGCCAAGTTCATACAACGGCAAAAAGGAATGTTATATTGCTTATGGATTTGTGGAAAGGAAAAAAAAACAAGATAAAATATTACAAAATATGTTGCTCTATATGCTAACAGGCTTTGGAAGAAGCTTCATTCTGTTTATAATCAAAATGCTGATATTGGCTGACATACACTCAGAATGTGTAAACATAAAAGAGAGAAGCAAGAAAAGGTGTGGAAGATTAAGCAGAGTATTGTATAATTTATGAACTCCTGGAAAATGATAGAGTATAACAGAAAACAACTGAGACTCATTAACTGTGCACTACATAAAAAATAGAGACTACCTGAGTAGCACTCAAATACATTTTCGTTGTAAGCCTAATATACTTAATTTGCGGTTAGGGTTTTTTTTTCTTGCTGATGATCATATATTTTATGAATTTAAAATTAGACAAAAAAATTCTGCATATTCTGCTTTACACACACACACACACACACACACACACACATTTAAGCAAACTGGTAAAAGGAAGTCAACACCAAAATTTCGATTCTTTCTTGACATGTTTTTCAATAAATTTTCATATCAGTTGTTTTATTTTCTCAGGACCAAGTCTAAGTTCTCAACATTTGCAAGTAGTAAAACCCCTGCTTCACTAAACAAAGTCCTCGGAATACAAAATATTTCTCTACCATAGGTCAGGGACAGTACTTTTGTCATGGCACTCTCTGTTGAATTGCTCAAGAGAGAAATGGAGTCTCCTGGAAGTAAAATAATACCATTATTTCATAGATGTTTAGAAATAGTTTATTTCTCTTAGCAGTTACTTTGCTTTGGGATCAAGAGTTTTAATACTTTATTTCTAAAGATATATAAACCATTCTCTTGAGTTTGGAGAAAAGTAATTCTATTATCTAGAAAGCTCCTTCTTAATTTTGTTTCTATTTTTTTTTCAGATTTCTTTGAACATAGCAAATGTTACTACTATTTGCTGGTTTTTATTGAACCACTCTAGAGTTTCTTGGTATGAAAATGTCTTAGTACATTTCTGAAAATGATCAAGCCAGACCAGGGAAATGAACTCCTGGCAGTGACACTGTATATATTACTTCTAGATGTTATTCCTTCACTCAGATACTTTGGAATTAATTAACTCATCCAGCCATTCCACAAATATGTATTGAACATTTGCTACATTATGTCCCAGGCACTTTTATACACACGAGGTGGAGTAGAGAACAAAGGAGAAAACAAAATTCCTGCCTCATTGAGTTTACACTCTAGTGGGAGTACAACCAACATATTATAGGTAGGTAAAATATATAGAAGCTTAAAGACTGACTAATGATAAGAGAAGTAAATCAGAAAAAGGGAATATGAAACGCTGGGGTAAGATGAAATGTTAAGGGAGGTCTGGAAAGGCCTTACGAACAAGATGAGAGAGTTGGCACTAGCAGTATCAGGAGGAAAGGCATTAAATAAAAGAGACCATGCAAAGGCTCTGAAGCAGAAATGTGTTAATAACCTCAAACTATCCATAATCCAACCACATCTCACCATCTACTTTTCTACCACCCTGGTTCAGCCACCAACATAACTCTCCTGGATTACTGCAAAACCTGCTCCTTGATGGAATTCTGAAAAGCAGGTGGGGATAGGATGGAAAAACTCAGCTTTTGATATTGCTCAGATAAGTATCGACCTACCCATCAGACACCCTGGTGGAGCTGTAAGGTGACAATGGGATATATGCATCTGGAGTTCAGTGCAAATGTTTGGATGTAAATATTATGTTGAGAATGTTTAGTTTGCAGATGGTATTTGAACTTATGGAAATAGGTAGATTATCTTTGGAATGAGTGTAGACAGAAAAGAATAGAGGTACAAGGACTGAGCCCAGGAGCACTCCAAAATGCCGGGGTCAGAGAGATGAGAAAACACTTGTAAAGAAACTGACAAGGAGCTATGAGAAATGCTAGAAAAACCAGGCAAGTGTGGTGCACTGGAATTCATAAGGAGACAGCTTTGTAAGTTTCTTTAGCAGTTCTGACGCAAATCTCACTCATCCCCCAAACCCATTGGGATGAGCCTATCCTCTACTTGCCCAAGCCAGTAGTATGTGTGCTATTCTTGAACTCTTGTCAATTGTCTACATTCAATTAATCACCATGTCTTATCTATTCAACTGCTTATGTGCTTCTCAAATCTGTTCCTTTTCTTCATTTTCCTGTCATTATTGAAGTTCAGGATACTATCATCTAGGTTCAGGATAATGAAAGATTCTTTCGGTCTTACCAGCGCCTACATCTCCACAGTCTTCCGTCTCTTAAATCTATCTTCCAAATGATGATCAGAGTGATTTTTCTAAAAGGTAAATCTAACATTTGGGAAGTTCTTTCATCACTTCCAGTTACTTTCAAGATCAAGTCTACACTCAAGGCCCTTCACAATCTGAATTCTGCCCAATTCTCTAGCCTCACGTCATCCTTTACTGACCCCACACACTGCAGCCATTGAATATAACTTTTGATTCTTCTAAAGCATCGGCTCTAGCCTCAAGACTATACACAAGCGGATCCAATGGTATGGAACTCCCTCTTCCCAGCTTCACCTAGCTTACTCCTACTCATATTTTAGTTCTTAGTTAAAACAGTTTTTCCCTCAGGAATACATCACTGGCACTCCTTATCTGGGATTTTTGGCTTTCTTCTGGGCTTGTTTTAGCAATGATCACACTGATTTTTCACCACTTATTAATTGGTTTGTTTCCCCACCAGGCTAATCATTAACAGTGTCTTTCCTGATCATTGCGCTTGCTCTGCTTCCCAGAATATTGTCAGAAACAGTGCATGTATTCAATAATTAATTGCTAAATAAATGAATAAATAAAATTTCACCTGCTTGTGTCCTCATCTGAATAATAGAACTCTTAGCCTCTTGCCAAGTCTACTTTCTTTTGACCTTACTTGGGTACTTTAGGGAGTCCTAAAGGGGATTTCTCCTGTACACACAAGAAAGTCCACTCTTACTAGGCACCAAATGGATATTGTGCCCCCAACCATCTATTACTTCATGCTGGTATCTCATCCTCACCAGTTCTCTGCTGTGATTCCTCCATAGTCAGGCAATTGCAGAGGTGTCCTGAAACTGTCATGGTGGCAGAGCACTCTAAGTGCAGGCTGAAATGAGTAAAATACTGATCTGTCTCATTCTGGCTCACAAGTTATCATAACACGACCTACGTGGAATTGCCTTTGCCCTGTGTTTCTTCAACACCATTGTGTAAACAGTTCCTTCTATTTCTCCCTAAAGCCCCTCTTTAAATGTGGTTCAAACTTAGTTCTTAGGGCCCACGCTGGAGAACAAACTTCACATCATTCTCATTTCTTTTTTTTTATTTTTTATCTGAGTTTCTAGATACCTGGAAGTAAGTTCCATTCATAAGCTCCCTGTCCTGCCCTCCCAATCCCCACTAAATGCAAATCAAATGATATACATTGAGATCTAGGAGACTGCTGAGTACTTTAAAACTAACATCAGGCTTAGCCAGAAAATTATTTCTACTACCCCTTTGCTATCAATCCTCAGAATAGTGTAATTAGATTAAGTGGGAAATTGTGGATACGATGCTTAGCTCAGGGTTAAACACAGGATAAGCAATGAATAATTGTTAACTTTTTATTATTATAGCATATGTTAGATGAAAGATATTTTAAAAAATAAGAATATTGATCATGTTATTATTGTCTAGGAAGGCTTCTGCCAGTACTCAACTCCATCCATACCAGGTTCTTGGAAACGTTTTTTACAGTGAGTCATGAGTCAATGATAATATTGGCCTGAAAGTGAAAATCTTCAGGAAGCTGCAACAAGTAAAATGCTCATCCGTCTTATTCTAGGTCACAGGTTATCACAACAACACCTGAGTGGGCCTGCACTCTCTTGTCATCAACCCCTCTCTGTCCAAGGATCCACGTGTCACGGGCTTCCCCAAACTTGGAACCCTACAATGTTTTCTGTACTTGTTTTGCTTTACCCCTTTATAACAAAACAATTTCTGATAAAGCTATCTTAGTGATAACTCTATCAGAAAACATTTGTTTAACTTTTTTCTTCTTTATTTTTCTTTCTCTTTTTCATATGTTGAACGATATAAAATTGCAGATTTTCACCATTCCACATTGGTCTCCCATCTTTTAATAGCAACAAATTGTAGAGAAATGTATTAATGGTATAACTAGTACCTAGGGTCTCCTTATCATATTTACCATAAAATAAGATTTTTAACAAGTGTTTTGGCCTGCACTGTCTTTTTTTTTCTTTCATTTTTTTTTTATAGCAATATGCTGGAACTGTTTTCACCTACCTCTTTCAAGATTTTATTATTTAATTTCCTTCAGATCTTCCTGAAGATTTTCTTAATCACATTTAGCCCAATATAATCTTTTCTTCTCTAATTTATTTTCTCCCCTGAAATACCAGATAATCTACTATTTTGTTATATATTACACATTAATGTTTTTCTTCCATAAGTTGACTTCTTGCCAGTTAAACTAAACTATTGCAACTAATTCCAAAAAAAGTGAAACTTTTATTTATTTTACGTGGGTCTTACCACAAGCTTTAGAAGAGTGCTAAGCACACAGCATGTGGTTAATGTCTTTATATTGATGGATAAATTGAGGAATATATAAAAATCCAAAGATCAATATACAATTAGGCATTATCATCTTTATTAAGCAAAGTACTATGCTGTTAAAAAGCTACAGAACCTGTTCAGCACATGGTTGACTTCTCAGACTTACATGTAATTTCTTCTCTTAAAATATTTATCATGGTATGCAAGTCAGAAAAAAATAATTCCCAAATCTGTCCATGAGCAAATGTAATTTGCAGAGGAGCTGGCTTTGATCATTATCATCAGACTTCTTATTAGATCCACTTTCTGGTCACCTTTACAAACATTTTATTTTAGTTGTCCTGTTGGAAAATTTCCTAATTAATCTGATTTTCTTCAGTGGAAATTTCAACTACTATAAAGTTCATAATAAACACTCAGAGAATATTTAAACCCAGGCCTAATGAATAAGTTGCGACCTAGTACCAACTTCTTAAAGCTATTTTGTCTTATTCCAAATCTCTAAGGCTATTTTTAATCTGGAGGTAGAAGATGAAATAAAGGGAAGTTCTTCATTTATTCTAAAAAAATTTCCGGAGTTGGCAGAATGGCCCTCCAGTGAGGAGTCACCAGGGCCTGCCAGTCTTACAGTGGGTCTCGAGAGCCTATTGAAGTGCTAGCTTAAAGCTTTGAACATAATATTTATACCCACAGAGTGTCTTCTAAAGGCACTTCAAGTCTTATACTATATAATGCTAAGTCTCCTCTGTAGACTAGCTTACTGATATCATAGCTTCAGCATTCGCATATTTCCATTTGATTGGCTATAACAGAAAACTTATAGTAATAGTTAATTTCTAGATAAACTTTTGGTTTCTCCCCAAACCTGGGAAATAACTAGGAAGCATTTGTTGATTCTTCATTTATCAGACACCCTTTATTCTATTTATTTTCAATTGCAAATTGTGTTTGGTTGTTGTTTTTAACCTATTCTGATCCTTTACACTACTTCCACTTCAGGGTGACAAAGACTCATTTATTTTCCAGAGTCTCTGACTACTTTGAGATTTCTTATGGTAAGCAGGTTCATGTGCACAAAAATAATTTCTGGATGGAGAGGACAGACATGATATATGGCAGTCCATCCATTTACCTGGATGCACCCATATGCTGGGCTAGATTAATGAGCAACAAGTTGATGGTGTGCAATATAGAAAGGATATAAAGTATTATTAAGTACTATTTAGGTGCTATTTTAAGAAGCACAAAATGTGAACTAAATCTCAATCGTGTGCCTACAGTTAAGTGCGTGTATTTGTATGTGTAGGTGTGTGCACTTGCACATATATATGTGTGTGCGTGTGTAGGTTTTTATTTTTTTAACGTGCAGTTGAATTTCTTAGTTTATACCCTATCTCAAGATATAAACCAGAGACACACTCATTATCTTATGCTCTTTTGTTACACCGCTTACTAAGCGTTATGACTTTAGCTTCTGTTTCTAGAATACCTTGAGGAATATTGCCTTGAGCATGCTGTTCATAAGTTCATAAGCATTCAGAATGCTTTCCTGATTGACTAAGTCAGTGACACACAAAATTTGACCAGACTTTGATAGTCACACTGATGACAAAATGCATTTACAGTGAAATTCTGATGCTGCTGTCCTGTCATGAAAGCTACTATTCATTTTAGCTACCCAACCACTGCCCATAATGTGGGAGTTTTCTGCTAGCTCAGCTGGGGTTTTTTGCCATTTTTGTAGCCCTTCTCTTAAATTTAGGCCTAATGGGCACCGTGTGTCTTCATAGAAAGAGGCTGCATTGATATGTCTTGGGATATTCAAGTCAACATTAAATGTGAAGGTTAGTGGGCACTTAGATGCTTCTACATATGTTCATTTTTTATTTAATGGAGCCTAGATGCTTTCTTACAATTTTAGAATATATTCTTCAAACTGAGTGGTATTTATGGAAAATAAATGGTGACTGTTGCTGCACCAGTCCCTGTGGTATTGTGATGTCCAATATCATATCTCTAGGAATTTCTGAGCAAAAAAACCAGTGTCTGCTTCCTTAGTGAGCTCTTTTCTGCACTGTTGCTCAGAGATTCCTCTTTTAATCCCTCACCCTTTATTTCCTCAGTGTCTTTTCCAGTTGATTCCTCTTCTTGGTCTCTTTGCTTCTCCACTTCTTATAACTCTCAGTCTTGACCCCAATCTTGTTACTAGCCAGGTTCTCAGGTTAAAGTAAGGTGGAAGGAGGAATAAATGCAAGATTGAATAACTCATAAAGAATAAATTTTATCAATCCATTATCCACTCTTGCAATTTTTTTCTCCTACTTTTACAGTTGTTGGAATATTTTTGAAATTTTATGTAGGAAGATAATGTTTCATATGTATATTTTGCACTCTATTTCTCTATATCACATGACCATGTCCTCATTTCATTAGCAAGGTATTTTATATCATTGCTTTAGGAGAAAGAATGACATCTATGGATGTCATTTTAGCTGGAGAAAGCTAAAAGCAAATTCCTGGCCTCTGAGTTTCAAAACCCTATGCCTCAGAGGACTGGGATAAAAGGCAGGGCAGGAGCAAAACATTCAGAACCTGATGTGAAAGAGTGACTTACATTTCCCAGAGTTAGGGGGGAAAAGGGAGAAGCAGAGAATGCTAAAAGTGAATGGATATATGGGTTCCTGGGAAAGGGAACCTTGTGGTTCCATCTTTGGACTTAGGCCCTGGTTGGAGGGAGATAAGAGGGGTGTCCCTAAGGCGTTTGTGAGATCTGATACTAGAAGGATTTGTGATTCGCTTCCTGGGTAGTGCCCCAAGACAGCTGATGAGATGCCAGAAATAATAGGGTGACACAGAGTGTTGAGATAAAGGGGGCCTGAAAGAGTCTTATTATACTGTCCAGTGTCATAAGAAGACAGCATTAATATGACTAAGAAGAACCTGATCCAGAAGAATCCTTGAAGATGGAACTGAAAGCTGACTCAGCACGGACAACTGATGTGCAGCAGATGTGTATGAATGACAGACATATGACAATACTTGGAGTGACAAGATCTTGCCCATTGCACTGGAAATTCCTCTACCATCATATACACTCTTACCACATTGAAGGTCTATATAAGCTTCTGGGAATTCATACCTAGTCCATGGGGAAAGGTGGAGGAAAACCAGCAGCCAGTCAATCGAGTTTAAACTTATATAAGAGCTCAGATTAGAAATTAAGCTAGGCTCTTGAAAAATAAATGTTATATTTGCTACTCATTTGAAGAGTTAGGTTGCAATCCATATCAGCTACATATATAAAAATGCATTTTTGGAAATCAGGTTTCTGTAGAAAGCACAGAGTGTCTCATTTCTTTAGATGATACTTACACATGGGAAATGAAATAGAAAAAGGAAGAAAGATCTATAAAAATAAGTTGTTGGATATCTGCCATGGGTAATACAGTGTGCTAGGTGTTTCACGAGTATTTAGTAATCTCATGAACTCTGCTTGATAAATAATATTTTCCCCATTTCACAGAATAGAGAATCAAGGCATAGGGATGCCAAAACACTTCTCAAAGTGATTAAAAAGTGATAGAACCAGGATTTAGTGCTATGCTCACAGATATTAAGAGAACCTCAAGCTGTTTTTTATTTCCCATTTAACAAAGACAGATTAATTGGACTAGCCAGATAATGGAAAGATATTAAAAAAAAAAAACACTAGATTTTTCTCCCAATCATGAAGAAAATTCCCTAGATTTCCAACTTATCTTTAACTTTAAATGCAGACATAAAAGATACTGATATCTAAATTTTAAAATGCTTTTTCATTATTATACTAAGAAATCTATTAAAAATATCATTAAATACTGCCTTTGAAAACTGACTATAAGTTTTTGATTTTAGTTGTACTTAATGAGGATTACTACAATGGATGGAGAAGTTTAAAAAATTATATGGAACCAATTACAGAAATGGTTCATAATATATATATTGATTATCACGTAGTATATTATGAGAGACAAATAACGAGCTCTGAGTTGCGAATAGAACTTAAAACAAAAAAGAGAAATGTGGAACCTAGAATTTAATTATTTGGATTTTATTCTGCTACTCCTCTTTAGATTGTAGGATCCTACAAAGGTTTATGTGGTCATTAGCATGAAGGTGATTTATATATGTTTTTCCACAGCTGATAAATTCTAGTTAACAATTAATAAAAATTTGAAAATAATGAAGGAGCTAGAAATCTCAGAAATCACTGACACTTTGAAAATCTTGTTTACCAGAATCAGTGCTAGATCTAATGGAAACAAATTTGTTATTTACATAATCTAGAGGTGACGGATAACAACTTGCAATTGTGAGTCAAGTAAGAAAAATTGTTACTTTAATCCAAAACATTCTACAAATCAATCAACACAACAAATTATCAGTGTGATAATATATTCAACACATTTGACATTTACATTAATTGGAGGTAATGAAGAAAATATTTTTTGTTGTTTGTTGGATGAAGTTAAATGGGCTGGAAATGCATATGAATAAAACATCATTATTTCTCTCACTGTACACCTGTTCAAATTTCTATTGACAATTTGATATTTTTATTAGAGCCCGAACGAAAAGATGACAAGCACAAATGACAATTTTTTACCCTCACAGGATAAAAGTAAACAAGCAGTGTTTTTTGTCCAGCTCTCTTAAACCATGGCACTATGACAAGGGCTTAACTAGCCCCCAAACACTGCCACTTAGTCATGACTTCTGGTTTTATAAATTATTTACAGTTTGCTAGGTATCAGGCTGGTGGAAAATGCCTTTCTTAGCTGCTTGATTGACAGTATAATTATACTGTGTTTTTGTTTTAAGCACTGTTATGCAGAATTGTAATGCCATAAAAAGTAAATAGGAATTTTATGAGCTTTTAACTTTGACAAGGTCATGCTGAAGCGTACCAAAGAGATGTCATGAAAAGCCATAGCCGTTATTAGCCGTGTCCTATAAGTGCCATTGCACCTCAAGACTCCGTTTGGGTTAGAGCATGTATTCACCACTATCTACCCCATCAGAGGAAGTGAGGGGATGATGTAAACCACACAAGAAGCACTCACACTTAGTCTTTTAAAGTTTTCTTTTTTCTCCCATTAAGCACAGCCTGGTTAACACATTGAATCTTATAATAAATATAATAAAATGAGACACAAAAGCAGTATGAATAATTTTAGGTTTGATTATATTTTTGGTCAGGATTTACATCTAGGAGGGTTTATTCTCTTCTTTTCCTGTTTGCTTACTCTTGATGATTTTTTAAAAATTTTTTTAGCTGTGTTAAGGTGGTGATGGTGCCAGTGATGGTAGTGATGGTGGTGGTGAATTATGTCAGACATTGTAATCATGCGAGTGTCATTAGTGCCATGGCTATCGACCTTGACTACTCACATGTTGTCCCAAATTTGCCTCAGAATAAACGCCTACTCTTTTAAAAATTGTTGTGGGTCTTTAAAATAAATAGAACACTGGGGTTTTAAGGTCATCCCCAAAAGGCCCATATACCAAGCCAAACTCAAGTGATCTCACTTGGCAGAAAGGGAGTGCTCATGCACCCGGTTAGGATTTGAACCCTCGGAGAGCTGACTATGTATCCAAAACTTGTTCTTCACGTAGAATGGGGCCTGGAGGTTAGCTTGGAAAAGGTATTTTCTTTTACAAAGTTATCTACTCTTACATAGTGTGTTTCTTAGCAATTTTGGCTTTGATTTGGTTTTAATCCCCTAATATTTTGATGATATTACAAATCTTTGGAATCAGCCCCTTTTCCATTACACCAACAGGATGAATACATTAATATTTGTCATACACGTCCTGTTCCTGCTTTGGTACTGTGACAACATATTTTTTCATTTCTCTCAAGTCATTTATTCTTTGTGCTCAGTCTCCATGACTGCTATAAGAAAATGAGAGAGGAACACTGCATGATGATGGTGGCATTGGCAGGGCACAAATGTCACTTCAGACTTTCTTGTCCACCTGTATTCCAAATGCTGCCCATCTTGGCTGAGAATGAGTGATTGCTGAGCAGCAATTCTTTTGATCCATCATCTAGGAGTAAATTGTTCTGAATAATGACCTATTCCATCTTTCCCACTCAAAACATATATTACGAGATGCCTGAAAAAATACTATTTCAACTCAGCCGTAATTCAAGATCACCATAAATGCAAGGCAGAAGTCTTGGAGTCTTGGGCCCTTTAAATGTGAAACATGACTATGAGTCAGATTCAAGCTTCTGACAGTTGTCTGGGTCCATTTACTTCCAAAATTCTGCTAGAAAATGAATTTGTATAGTAATTGCAATAGAAATATCATGAGCAACCACTATAAATGTGTGTGGAGGGGTTCTAATTTTGCAATATCTAAGTTTGAAATGGAAACAGAAATTTGTTTTCTAGGGTGTAGTGGTACAAGACAGTATAATAATCTGATTACTTTACTTGTGAAACTAAATTCTTTCCTCCTCATATGATCAAGTGGAATCATTTAAGTTCCTTATCTCTGTATAATAAAGAAGGGGAGACAAATTACCACCTTCTGTCATCTGGTAATGCTGAGAATATTCAGATTTTATCTGGTACTATTAACTTATCTTGGAGGATGTTCACAAAGAGGATCCTCGGATGGAGAGCCAAAATTCCCACAGAAAGACGAAGCGTCCTCAGCTTTGTGGCTGTACCTGATCCAGGAGCTGTGGTGGTATCAGTTTTTAGACTTTTCCTTAGGTACCAGAACAGGTTCGATTTTCTTGCTTTATATAAAATCTTATAAATACATATGTAAGTATGTCCATTTGTATACATACATGTAAATATATATATGTAAATATGTATATATACACACACGTATATTATTAATGGGCATGTATCCTGTGTTTATATGTATGCATACATGATTCAAACTTGGTGGTATTGAATTGTATGTTAAAGGTACTAAGAAAGATCATTTTAATGGTTTCAATTTAACCATTTTTTCAAAGTTAGTAATTATTCAACATGTATCTGCAGTGTAAAAATAACTTCAAATGTTTCCAATTTTTAAAGAGAGACATCTCTTTAAAAATGAAGGAATGAGGAATGAGAAAATATTTCTCACTCCTCTTTTGCATGTAAGGGGAAGATATACCCATAAAATAGTACATATATTTGCATGATTCCCAAATGATCTAATTCCCCCTACTGAGTAAATGTGTATAGGGGAAAACTGTCTGGTTTGTTTATATATTATCAAGTAGTTTAACTATACATTAAATGTTGGCAACATTGTGCTTAGTTCACAACTGAACAGTGGCAATAGATTTCTGTGGTCAGGATAATAAACTGTTTTTTATCATTAAATCTAAACTCCTTTAGTTGAGAAATGTTCGATAACTCTTCTCCTTTAGTCTTTATTAAAATGTGGCAAACACTATGAGGAATGAGTCAAAAATCACTTTGACGAGAGTTATGTACTAACCATCTGCATCCTAGTTTTATCCCTAAATTCTCTGGAGACACTCCCTCACCAAGTGGTTTTGACTAATTCAAATTTGTTTTCAAAAAAGAAAATAAGGGCCAGCCCGGTGGCTCACTCGGGAGAGTGCTGTGCTGGGAGCGCAGGGGCGCTCCTGCTGCGGGTTCGGATCCTATATAGGGATGGCTGGTGAGCTCACTGGCTGAGCGTGGTGCAGACCACACTGTGCCAAGGGTTGCGATCCCCTTACCAGTCAGAGAAAAAAAAAAGACGGAACATATTGTTTTTTTATTTTTATTTTATTATTATTATTTTTCCTTTTTTGTGACCGGTAAGGGGATTGCAACCCTCGCGCTCCCAGCACCGCACTCTCCCAAGTGAGCCATGGGGTCGGCCCAAGACGGAACATATTGTAATGATCAAACTCTTTCATGTCAGCTGGGTTCCATAAATACGTATTTTTAGTGAACACTTTCACTCAGGTCAACTGTGTGAAAGCTGGAACATCATCACTGGATGTAAATGTTAACTTAACATATATTTATTGAACATCTATTTTGCTAGCTCTGTACATGAATACAATAGAAAAAAATTAGTATAACCCCTTTCTCATGAAGTTATAATAATTTACCACAGACAGCAATCAGTATTCCTACTTCCAGTGAAGCACAATTTGATATATTCTACAAAGTCCTGATGTTCTAGAGTAAGCTTAAAACAGAAATACTCGGGCCGGCCCAGTGGTGCACTGGATAGTGCGCTGCTTGGGAAGCGCGGCGGCGCTCCCGCCGAGGGTTCGGATCCCACATACAGACCGGCTCCCGCTCACTGGCTGAGCGAGGCGCGGGGGCAGCGCCGAGGGTTGCGATCCCTTTGCCGGTCCCCGGTCCGGTACGGGGGCAACACTGAGGGTTGCAATCCGTTGCCGGACACGGAAAAAGACAAAAGACAAAAAAAAAAAAAAAAAAAACAGAAACGCTCAAACTTTTATGCATCTCAGAATCACCTGCTGTGCTTTGTTCTTTGTTAGAGATGCCAGGGCATCTCCTCTGGAGTTCCTGATTATGTCAGTCTGGGGCAAATCCTGTGCATTTGTATTTCTAGCAAGTTCTCCAGGTAATCCTCACCTGCAACAAAGTTTGACAGCCACTGGTCTGCATGCAATTCTTAATCTTACTTCTTTTCTTTCTTTTTTAACATAAGAAATATTAAGAAGGCTAATGTATTCTATAAACATTAAGTTTAATACCTAAATTAATGGACTGATAAGGGGGATGACAGAAAATAATTGAGTATAAGTCTGTTGTTGGGACCGTACTTGAATGTGTTCTTATAATCTCTTATTGGCACTCAATATTTTTATTAACACTAATGATTAACACTAATTAATACTAATATTAACACTATTAACACAGTGTTAACAATGTTAATACTATCAACACTATTCTTAGTTTACAAATGGTATATCAGTGAGGTTTTCCAAAAAGGATTTATTAGCTCATATGCCCTAGAGGTAATATGATGGTAATATAGGCTTCAGGTGTGGTTCGATCCAGAGGTCTACACTCTCTTTTAATCCTGCCTTCCTCTATGTGTGAACTTCACTTTCAAAATGGCTCTTTTAATTATATTGGCAATGGTCACACTATTTTGACATGTTATATTCTTAAACCACACCATGTAAAAAAACATGAAGACTTTTTTTATCCCCCAAAATTGACTAAAATTTCTGTACTTCACTCTGATCACACCAGTTTAGATGAGGTACCCATTGCAGAATCAATGCTTGTGCAAAATATACAGAACTATACTGATCAACTTATACTAATCAGGACCCACTTGGAGTTAGTGTCCAGGGTCCAGCACACCCCGAACTCATGCTGCTACGTGATAGAATGGAATAGATTCTAGGGTGACAACCTCAGTGTCCAATGTGGAAGAAAGCGCTGTGAGACAGAAACTTAAATCATTCCTGAGCTAGAATAGAGTATTAACTCTAACCCTGGTCAAGATGTTTCCATTCTTTCTCTGTCATAATTTTTCCTCAAACTGTATGAATCAAAAAGAAAATTGTCAGGCTGGCCCGGTGGCTCACTGCTACAGTGCGCCACTTGGGAGCGCAGCGGCGCTCCCGCTGAGGGTTCGGATCCCACTTACAGACCGGCCGCTCACTGGCTGAGCGAGGGGCGGGAGCAACACCGAGGGTTGCGATCCCGTGGCCGGTCCCGGTCCGGTACGGGCGCGACACTGAGGGTTGCGATCCGTTGCCGGTCACGAAAAAAGACAAAAAGGAAAAAAAAAAAGAAAATTGTCATTAAACTTAGGAAAATCAAATACAATGTTCCAATTCTTCTGTATTGCAGAAGTTGTGGGCCATTTAATTTCATTGTAGGTATCATAAAGTGGCAGGGCAGGTGGGGAGTAAATGCTATTACATTTACATATAGGGCACATACATGATTACGGTCTTCTTATAACTCAGAATGCAAGTAACAACATTATTAATTTTGTAAAAGTGAGCATGAGGAGCATAGAAAAGAGTTTAGCTAAATGTGGACCACGTTTTAACACAGGATGTGATGCATATTAAAAGAAATGGTGGCAAGATCCATGCTGTGTGTAGTGCGATGACAAACTGCATAGAGGCGAGTCATTTTAAGTTTAAGAGCAATATACCAGGAGCGGTCAGTGAATTTCAATTCACTGCCTTTGGCTTCTGCCAGAGAAGGAACAACGGGAATTCTCCAGAGTGTTTTTGGTGTAAGATGCAGGAAAATCACGGTATTACTCCCTTGTAGCCATCAGTACTACCATACGGTACCGCAGTACAGTGGAACCGCTCAGAAGATTGGAGAAAACATTATACCTGAGTTCTACCTAAGAAAAAGAAAGAAAAAACCCTTAAAGAAGAAATTCCAGGCTGTACTCCACACTGTAGTGTTTCACATAAGGTAGAAATTCCTCTAAGCATTATGGTTAAGGGCTTGGGTTTGGAGTTGGGTCTGGCATAAGCAGCTGAATTCTTCTTCGAGATAACGAATGAGGGCAATAATAGATTTTACCCTGAGCACTGTTGTAAGGAACGAACAAGGTAATGCTCATGCAGCACCATGTCATCAGACCAAATATAGGAAAGCAAGGTATTTTAAAGTAATGTTATTTTTCTAATACTCTTTACATCTAATGTGTCATTTTCACTATTAAAAGTAGTATAGAGTCCATATACTCTATACTATAGAGTATATGTGTGTGAAAGTGTGGCCTCAAGAGCTTTTGTTTGCCTCTAATCCCACACCTCCATCTCAGCCAGGTTTTAAACAATTCTTCAGAGTCTGAGTGTGATAAATCGGGACTAATGCCCACTTCCCCTCACAGGACGAAATCTCAGGCCTCCCTCAGCCAGACAGGTGCACTAAATGAATGAATCATCCTGCTTACAATGTGGTAATTGGGAGACTGTGTACCCAGGTAAGGGCTCTTGCAAGCCCTCTCCCCAGTTGCCAATATGAGAACTGACAGATATTCCATTTTTTCAAGACAAGCTCAAAACCATTTTTTTTCAATGAGAAATAGCCTCATTTAAATAAAATTTAAAAATTGACTATAAATCAAATAACAAAGGAGTGCAAGCCAGACACGGCTTGTGAGCTCCCAGTTTGTTCCATCTGTCCTTTGGGAATCACACAACAGTAAGATTAATATCTCTTTTATCAGGGTTCTTCCATGTGTCATGTACCTTGCAGTTCATACTGTGGCTTGTTATGCTCTTTTTTTTTTTTTTTTTTTCCTTTTTGTCTTTTTTCGTGACCGGCAACGGATCACAACCCTCAGTGTCACGCCCGGACCGGACCGGGACCGGCAACAGGATCGCAACCCTTTGTGCTGCGCCCGCACCTCGCTCAGCCAGTGAGCGGCTGGTCTGTATGTGGGATCCGAACCCTCAGCGGGAGCGCCGCTGCACTCCCAAGCGGCGCACTGTAGCAGTGCACCACCGGGCCGGCCCTTGTTACGCTCTTTTGAACGTAAAGCTCAACCTGCAGTTTTTGACCTGCAGTTTTTCAGTCATCAAAATAGTTGTGTCCTTCAATAACTTTACAACTTATGACTCCTAATTTTTGGCTGAGAATAAGAGTGACAAACTTAAACACTTCCAGAAGCAAGGCATTTAAAGCTAATATTTCAAGGCATTTCAAGCTGGATGTAAAAGGCCAGGAAGAGGTGGAAACGGTGGACTATGCAATTGTGTATAACCTCACCTTAGAGGACAGTGATAAAGTTATCTTTCAAGCCACAGCACTCTGAAAATAAATTTAAAAAGTGTTCTGTTAATAATTATGCCAGATTAATAGGTATAAAAATGGACTGTCTTAAACTGGAATGTATGACCATCCTAAGATACAATGGCTGCTCGGGTTCAGCAACTACTCACATGGTATCTTCAAGAACTTCTGATTCATAAAGAGAACCCAGAAACATGCATTTTGTGGTATATCTCATAAGTTTTAAACATTTGTTGGCAATTTAATTTTTAATCCCTATTTTTTAAAAAACAAAACAATTACACAAACCCACTACCCAATCATATCTGTCAGACTGACCCTGCCTTTTGTCCTCTAGTTTGCAGCCTCAGTGCTTGATTTTATATCTTGTTCTTTCTCCTAGTACATGTTTCTGACTGATTGTTCTCTCTGTCCCTTTTTTTTTAGATGCCCTAATTTGACTTGCATGTAAACATTACTTCTACCCGTCCCAATCTTTAAACCTGATCTTTGGAGGCTGAACCTGCTCCCACCATGTCTCATTTCCATTTTGGTCCCTGCTTATGGCAAGTCTTAACTTTGCCTATACTAAACGAGGCACCTTCTGCCTCACCTTTGCAGTTCTGGTCCTAATGTCTCATTGTCAATGACAAGTGCTTAGGAAAAAAGTCCTTTACAACTGGTATTTCTATTCTTTGGCAGAAAATTACCTTTGTCAAATTTACTAAATATAAAACTATTGGCAAACATAAAATAATTACACTCCTATATCAGTAAACACACAACTGGTGCACAAATTCATAAATAAATTTGGCCCTTGTAAAGCTACCACAAATCTCAAAGCTGAGTGAAAAATGTACCGGCAATGGTAAATACAAGATTAGGGAAATTTTCATAATTGCACGATTTTGTTAGGAAATTAAGGAATTTTCAAAGTGAATCTCTCTAAATGTTATATTTAATACATGCATACTCTAAAAAAAAACCTTCAGCGAATGAATAAATGCAACAGTGAAAGCAATACATTTTGCAGAGTTAAATTTATGCTTGTATGATGTACAGTGATTTTACTTGCATGTACATATTTAATAGGTGTGTAATCTTCTAGTTTGAATGAGAGTCATCATATATGCAGGCATCAAGAACTAGCAAAGAAAATAAACATTAAATTGAGTTTAAATGTTCTTCAAAATTGATTATGGCAAATTACCCAAACTAAAGCTATATTTAGAAGTAAACCTAGGAAAATCTTGTTTTGGCAGATGATATAGGTCTCCTGACTAAAGATGTACAAATTCATCCCTGAGGGCTTAGAAGAGTACTTCTGAGCCGAGGGGCAGAGCTATGCAGACTCTTTGATTCACTGTCATAGTCAAAGCTATACACTGATAAATTTTGCATTTTGATCCACGAGCTCAGCTTCAAGTAAGTAATATTTCCTACAATTTGAAAACTAGTAGACATATTTTTATGACTGTCTACTTGATCATAATTGGACATGATGGAATCCTTCCTTTCCTTGGTTAGCACAGGTTTAAGTATCTGAACTTCAAAGAGTTTGATTTCTCTTTGTACACCTCTCATATGCTTCTGTCCTATAATCTTCATAGAAAGTGTCAATATTTCCATAAGAGTCAAGTTATTTTGTCTGCTAGATCTGGTTAGTTCTTCAAACAGTCTTCAATATGCACTTAGCTCTCTTCATTCCAAAGGTACTTAGAATTAATTTTATTCTTATATTTTATGCTAGTGTTTCGATTCATTTCAAATGCATATAGATAACCTATTAATAGGTGATGTTCTAGAATTCTGTAAATACCAAGTTGAATATAAATGGTAGCAGCCGTCAAGTAGTGTCAAGTAATGACAAGATAGTGGAATTCATTATAAGTTGATAACACAATAACCTCTATTTTAACCACTACCAACAGCAAAATTTACAAGATCTAAAATTTATTAACTGGTCACTATAAGGCATTGTGCTGTTCATTTCTCTACAAACTGATTACTATGTGGCATTCTCTGCTCATTTCATAGACATACATTATTTAGTGATGAAGAAACTGAAGATTAACAACTTAGAAAGTTATTCATTAGTAAGTGGGAGATCAGTAATTTGAACTCAGGAAGACCCATTTTAAATCCTTGGTGCTTGGATGCCATGGTACTTGGGCAAAGGACCAATTACTTACACATGCGAGGATTAGGAAAATTTCATAGAAAGGATATTTATTTTATTCACTTTACAATATTTATTAAGTATCTATTACAAGCCAGGTGCTATGCTAGATACTAGAAGCACATATACAAGTAGAGAAGATGGCTTCATAAAAAAATGATTGACAAAGAGACAAGGGCAGTAACAGAGACATATGGAATGAGGGCAACAGGGAGTCAGGTACATGCCTGGGCGGGTGAAGAATGGCTTCACAAGGAAAAGACAAGTCCTACTGAGACTAGAAGAATAAGATGGAATTACCAGATGGCCAGAGCAAAGTTCGTTTGAGGCTCAGCATGTGGAAAGGCATGGAGGTTTGAAATGTCATTGCATATATTGGTACGTTGAAGCTGGGGCTTCAGTGGAAGTCAGAAGAGTTTCTTGGGTCCAGTTGGGCAGGGCCAAGATCAAAGTAGCATTTGTGTACAAAGTGTAACAAGTTGTATTTCAGAGTCCTTTGTACTAAAGACTGTAAGATGTTATCCTATATGGCATGTAGAGCTACTGAGAAATTTATCCAGAGGATAAAATAACCAGATGTGTGATTTTAAAATAGGGCAGGAGTGTAGAGAATGAGTAGGCTTTTTCTAAGCACTATGGTGGAGAAAGGCCTTTCAGACAGTGCAGGGAGAAGGCATGACAGAATGGCACTGTATGGTGTGTTTAAGAAAAAATGAGTAATACAAGTGGGCAGAGACTGAGACTAGAAAGGCTGACTAGGTAGACTTTAAAGGACCTTCAATTCTATGCATAGGAATTCGTTTGTTCTAAAAGAGTTGGTCAGAAGGATAATGTGATCATATCTGGATTTTAGAAAGAAAAATCTAGTGGAAATCCAGAGAAGTGAATGCCAGCAGACAGCACAGGAAATAGGTTTTGTGATAGTCCAGTTGTGAGACAAAAAGAGCCAGGACTGCAGTAGCAAATAAAATGGAAAGAGGACAGTGGATTTAAAAGAATTCTATGTAAAAACAGCATGACTCAGTATAGAAAAAGATGTACATGGTAGGAGATAGGGCAGAGTTAGGGACTATTCTAAAGTTTGACTATATGCTCTTGTCACAAATTGGTGTTACAATGTTTGTAATGTGTAGATGATCTGTCTTCTCAAATAGGTTACACAATTAAAAAAAAAGCTTTGTGTTTAAATTCAGGGTGGATCACATTCGAGATGGGCAGAATCTAGGAATGGAGAAAGAAGAGGGGTCAGGTACAACGCAGTGTCTTGGTCACAAGGAAGCCAAAACAAAACAAAGCAAAGCAAAACAAAACAAAACAAAAAAACCCTAGCTACTGGCTCAAAAGGCACAGTAGAACCAGTGGCACTGTTGATTTGGTAGTGAGCACACAAATTCTTGTTTATGGCTCCTTATAACTGCCCAGGAGCTGGTTGAGTTCCACAAAGAGCTAAACACACAGGTGTTACTCATACCTAACTTATAGTGCCAGGTAAATGCAAAATTGCAAGCAAGGCATTGCACAAGTAGAATATTTTTTAGGGGAGATAGGGGAACTACCACTTGTTGAACTTCTATTTCTGTGCCAGAAACTGTGGCAACTGGTAATAATGCCGAGACATAGACATTATTATTCTCATTTTACACACTTGGAAGTCTAATATTCTTAGTGGTAACTTGCCTCAAACTACAGAGCTATAAATGGCTAAACTGAATGTGCTCTGTTTAACTCCAAAGCCAAAACAAATTCTGCTGCACCACGCTGGTTCCCTGGAGTAGTCCACAGACCCACTTCAAAATGCTTAACACACACACACATACATACACATAAACACACACACACACACACACACACACACACACACACACGTGTGCCTGGCTGCTGACGTTCTAAATACCTCCTAAATCAAAGAAGTGGCTTTGTTTCTAAGTCTGAACAGAAATTGAAGAGAGATCCTCGAAGCAAAAGATAAAAAACAGGAATGTATTGTTCTGCTAACTTCTGTTCCCTGGTAACCTTAACTTCTTGCCCTCCCTGCCACCCTGCCCTCTTGTGACACCTTAGTGTTCTAAATGAATCAGCCCTACCAAACTTTTCTTTCCCTGCTGACTGAAGTCCACCTAACTGCTGACTTTTTCATCTCCTCCTTGCTTACAATTGGAGGAACAATTGTAAAACAGGCTTGGATTCATCCGGACCAAGTAAGGGGCAGGAGGTCATTTGAGTGACAGCCTTCCATTCTGCGGAAACTGTATGTCTCACCTAATCAATAAATCATTTAGAGTCATTAGGTCAGGAGCATGAATTCCCTTGTCACCTCACTATCAGAACTCCAGCCTCTGAAATATTTTTCAGACCTGCCTTCTGGAAGTCTGATCAAGATGGTGCAGGAAATGGCACAACTGAAGTGGTGTGAGGTGGGACACTGACCATCTGCTGCAGAAGCCACAAGCTGAGATTCAGTTCTGCTGATTTTATAGTATTTCTGCTACAGGGAATACCCTTTGTCTTAAGGCAAAAGAATTAGCTTTTGTAGCAGGGAGCGTTAATTCATTTCTTACTAAACCATAGAAAAAAACCTAAATTGGCCAAGTGCTAAGATTTGCTATAAATCTTCTAGCAGCCAGGACTTGTACATTCACTCAGGAAAAGGACTGTCTATTTTTATTTTTATTTTTTTCACTACTTTAAATGTGGTAGACAATTAATAATTATTTTCTAATTAATTCATAAGAATTCTGAGTGTGATACTAGGAATCTATATTTTTCTTGTGTTCCTAACTTATTTTATTTTAGATAATTGTGCTTTCTTGTCCCTGGGTTGTATGCAGCAAGATTTATTAAACACCTTAATGCAGCCTTTTATAAACTAAAACTGTCTCATATATAAGATGAACTTTATTTTTTAAAGACACAGACTCATTTGTGTTTGATTGTGAAGGAATCCTAAGATATCAAAGGACATAATATCAAAAGCCCAAGATGAAGTAGTTTATTTTATTCTCATTACAGATTCTATAGATTGCTCCTTGCAGGGGGAGGCTTTGTTTTCCACATCAAAAACAACTCATAGCTTGCATTGTACTGTTTCACCCCAAAAGATACTGAAGAAGGAAAAAAAAAAGAATTTGTATGATTTGTATGTTTTTTGAGTGGATTTCAAAAAGCAATGTGTGGTTAAGAATGATATCATGCAGTTGATAATTTGAATTTTTAATAGTCAACTCACATTTTGAAATAAACAAATCCAACCATCCTATTAATGTATATACAGAAGCTACAAAGGGTAAGACACTGTGCTGACTGCTAGAAAGTGCTAGAGAGGAAGGAGATATGTTCTGATTTCAAGGAGGACTCGTAATAGAATGGGATCCCTCCTTTCACATACACACAACACACAGCAAGTGAAAAAGACAGACTGACACACTATAACATATTAACCAAACACCAAACGAGAATTAGCACACTTTCACAATGTGTGTTCTTCCAATCCAAGAGAATGGGATGTCTTTCCATCTTTTTGTGTCCTCTTTAATTTCTCTCATCAACGATTTGTAGTTTTCATTGTCGTGATCTTTCATATCCTCAATTAACTTTATTCCCAGGTATTTTATTTTTTTGGTGACTATTGTAAATGGGCTAGCTTTCTTGATTTCTTTTTCTGCTGGTTCATTGTTGGAATATAAAAAATACTACTGATTTTTGTGTGCTGATTTTGTATCCTGCAATTTTACTGAAATTGCTTATCAACTCTAAGAGTTTTTTTTGCAGAGTCCTTAGGCATATAGAACTGCCACACAATCCAGCAATTCCACTACTGGGTACAAACCCAAAGGGATGAAAATCATCATGTAGAAGGGATATCTCTATCTCCACGTTTATTGCAGCTCTGTTTACAATAGCCAAGGGTTGGAACCAACCTAAATGTTCATTACTGGATGACTGGATAGGAAAATGTGGTATATTTACAAAATGGAATACTATTCTGCCATAAAAAAGAATGAAATACTGCCATTTGCAGCAACATGGATGAACTTAAAGAAAATTATATTAAGCGAAATAAGCCAAGCACAGAAAGAAATACTGCACACCCTCATTTGTAAATAGGAGCTAAAATAAAATAAAAATAAATAAAAAGGAAAGGAAGATATAGCAATAACAATAATACATTGAACTTTCAAATGTTACATTGCATAACATTGAATATACTAATTTTCCTGATTTGAATGTTACATATTGCACACAGGTGTTGATATTCAGTGACATACCCCACAGACATGCACAATCAATGATATTTCAATTTAAAAATAACTAATACACAAACCTAAAACAAACAAACAAATAAACCAAATCCAGGTATATTATCACTATTAGCCCCAAATCCCCTGGAACAGAAAGAATGTTCTAATCTCTTGACACTTCAAAAGAAATTCCTTACTTATCATTTAATTAAAAATAGGAAGGACAGAAGCAGGTAGGAAGATGTCCACAATTTCTGGTAAACAAGAATAAGGATATCTCAAATATATCCCACCTACTTAGTTAACATGCTAATCCTGGAGTAGAGAATAAAGGAAAAGGTAAATGTGGAGAAAAAAGACAGATGAGGTACAAGACAGACACACATGCATAGTACATATGTCTAAGCTGAAATAAAACAATGTAGTTTATCTGGCTGTAAAAATTTAAAAAGATACATCCCCCATTTGCCCCGAAGGTGTACTTCATGGTTGTGCTGATACCAGTTTATCTCAAATACTGTGTTCAGATCATGCTAATTTCCTTCATGGTGATGGTTGTGGGAATAAGGGCAAAGAAGGTAAAATAGCTTTGTAATAAAATGTCCATGTTTTGAAGTCCGGTAGATTTGGAACTAAATCTTGGTCCTATTATTTCCTAGATCTTTGACTTACGCAACTCAATTGACTTTTCTGAATATATGCATTGTCATCTGAAAAATGAGAAAAATAATCTTACAATATTAACAAGTTAATATATGCTAACTTAAGACAGTGCCTGGCAGATTGTAAGAGCTCAATAAACTATAGAAGAGAGGTAGTAAGAATAGTAGCAATCGAATGTGTCACTGGAACAGTGGATTGTTAAATTGGCTTGGGATTATGATTTATGGCATAAGAATTGTTTTCAGTTTCTACAGAACTGTATGGATTGTATGCTAATGTTCAGAGTGATGCTTTTAGTGGGACAAAAGCAGACTATTTGAAAGGATCCTGGAAAAAAAAACACTTGGCAATATTTTCAGTCTGCTCCAGTTTACATTAGGTATAGATCTTAGTTCCATTTCTGGCCTTGCTTAGAATCCCTTCCTTGGCAATCCCACAGATCAAAGAACACAGAACTCTACATAGATTTTTGGTTCTCAATAACCCTGAGTTTAATCTCATCCAATTTTAGACCATAATTTGGAGCAGATGCTGCTGGCCCTTAAGCTATAGTTGATCTGAAGATACATTTTCTTTGGCTATGCAGTTATTTTAGAACATGGAAGTGAATCCCATAGAATTTTTATTTTTATTTTATTTTTTCCTGGAAAAGAAAATCAAAAAATCTGAGCCCAGAGTTCCTAAGAACAGTAACTGGCTTGAGCTAAGTGACTGGCATTCGGTCCTGACAGAACTGTTTAAGTACAGGTTGACAACTTCATGTGGCCTTTATGACTCCAAGAAAGGTGAACCCCTCAGTTTCTTAATTTTCATGTATGCCAGATATGTGTTCTTCCAAGAATATATGACCAAATATAGGCTAATAAAATGTTAGGAGATATTATCTAGGACTTCTGGAAATGTTTCTTCCTCCTACATCTTCTGAGAAACTCCCCCAAATGTCCCTTTCTTTTCTTCAGGATACTAAACTCATGATTATAAACCATCTTGCTACCACCTTGAAGACAAAACCCTACACAAAGGAGGACAGAGCCGGGAAGAGAGAGAAAGAGTCATTAGAATAAATCATTTCAAAAGCCCACATTATCTCTGGATTTACTTACTATCATATAATCCAGTACTGTAGTTCCTTCATTTAATCCATGTTTAATCATGGTTGTTGCCTGTCTTGAATGAACAAAAGAGACTCAGCAAGTACATTCCCCCATGGGCATCTCCACATCTCCATAGCAATATCTCTTCACACATGTGCCCTGCTCTATTTTTTTAGTGTGTGCATTTGTGTCTTTTATTACATATACTGAAAGAAATCCTGACCATGAACATATCAAGTGTTGTGGTGTTTTAGGAGTTAGAGTAAAATATGGGAACAGGTAACTTCCCCTCCTTTTTTAAAAAAAAAAAGGATTGACAGAAGGGGACTCTCTTGGGAAATGTCTCCTACTTTTCTATTTATGGATAAGGTTTCTGCCCAGGGGATAGTATAAAATAGTACTTCAGGTTGAGAGTTCTGAGAACAAACTGCCTGGGAATAAATCCTCGTCCTTCAGCTTGCCATCTACTTAACTTGCAGTAAGTGACAAACTTTTAAAGCCCCGATATTCTTATCTTAAATATTAAGATAATAACTTTATCAAACTTTTAGGGCAATTGTAAGAAGAAAATGATATAATAGATGTATAGAACTTAGCAGACTCCCTAATTTACACAGAATACTCAACATATTCATATTTAAAAATAAAAATTGACATTAAAAACAAGGAAATAATTTGAATGGTTTGGATTCAATACCTCTCAACTAGGAAATTGGTCTTTAAGATGCACCTTAAGTGATGGCATATAGAACAAATAGATAGTCAAATGCATATTTTTCTTTGAGTCTTTTTAAAAAAACTAAAATCTTTGATCCACATTCTTGAAGTTAATTTTTATATTGAAAAAAAACCCACAGCATTTAATCCTCATCTTTTTGTAAGGATATTATATATTTTTTATTTTTCAAGAACAGACATCGGGGCCGGCCCGGTGGCGCACTGGATGGTGCGCCGCTTGGGAAGTGCGGCGGCGCTCCCGCCCGAGGGTTCGGATCCCACATGCAGGCCGGTTCCCGCTCACTGGCTGAGCGAGGCGCGGGAGCAACGCCGAGGGTTGCGATCCCGTTGCCGGTCCCCGGTCCGGTACGGGGGCAACACTGAGGGTTGCGATCCGTTGCCGGACACGGAAAAAAGACAAAAA
>NW_007729514.1:55209-61785 GCF_000696425.1 Galeopterus variegatus | reverse complement strand
TTTTAAAAAAAAAAAAAAAAAAAAAAAAAAAAAAAAAAAAAAAAAAAAAAAAAAAAAAAGAACAGACATCTATGAGCTGCTTCTGCAACGCATTAGAATATATTTAAGAATTAAATTTGAGAATGGATACCTTGGATAGCTCCTGTACATATTTCCCAGAGGGTTATATTTTAACTTATGAAAAATTCTCCATTTGGACTTTAAATAGAAAACTACAACTAAAAAAGAGATAGATAAAAATTGCACGTATTTGGAATTTTGATTCAAGTAATTAAAAAGAATGGTATTTTACCCAAAAGGCAGGAAATAAATTGATAGTCATCACTAATGCACTGAACTTTGTTGCTAGAATCATTCAATAGTTTAGCTCAGGGATTTTTGCATACTTTTACTCAACAAAATCTTTTCAGTCATGAAATTAATGTACACACCTTGAGCAGAATATAAATTAAATTAACCTTTTTTGACACCACTCCATTTGTTCTCAAGGTTTTAACTAACTAGAAGTGTGGGTTGACTCAGATGGAAGGAGCACTACTATTCATTTCTATTTGCTTGTAACTGGCCTACATTCTTTTTAGCAAATTCAGTCTAGATCGAAGTGAAAGTCAGAGATCTAGGAATTATAATTTGAGCTCCAGTTCTGCTAGAATGGTATGATTTAAGTAATTTCTCTGGCTCCCCAAAGATTTAGATTTTTAACATAAAAATAGAGGTAATATCCTCGCCTGTTTTTTTTCTCATTTTTTTAATTGTGGTTAAATACATATAAATAAAATTTACCATCTTAACCATTTTTAAGTGTATAGTTCAGGGCAGTAATTAAATTCATATTGATGTACAACCATCACTACCATCCATCTACAAAACTCTTTTCATCTTGTGAGACTGAAGCTCTACAAGTATACCCATTAAACAATAACTTCCTAATCCCTCCTTTCCACAGGCCCTGGAAACCACCAATCTACTTTCTACTGCATTATTGTGATTTTTCTAAGTACTTCATATCAGTCACTAACATACTTCACTTAGTATAACATCCTCAAGTTTCCTTCACGTGGTAGAATATGTCAGAATTTTATTCCCTTTTAAGTCTGAATGACATTCCACTGTATGTATAGAGTACAATTTGCTTATCCACTCATCTGGACAGTGGGCACTTGGGTTGCTTGCATATTCTAGCTATTATGAATAATGCTGCTATGAATATGGGTGTAAAAATATCTCCTCATGGGCCGGCCCGGTGGCGCACTGGATAGTGCGCCGCTTGGGAAGCACGGCGGCGCTCCCGTCCGAGGGTTCAGATCCCACATACAGACCGGCTCCCGCTCACTGGCCGAGCGAGGCGCGGGAGCAACGCCGAGGGTTGCGATCCCGTTGCCGGTCCCCGGTCCGGTACGGGGGCAACACTGAGGGTTGCAATCCGTTGCCGGACACGGAAAAAAGACAAAAAGACAAAAAAAAAAAAATATCTCCTCAAGACTCTGCTTTCAATTCTTTTGAATATATACTCAGCATTGTAATTGCCAGATCACATGATAATTCTATGTTTAATTTTTTTAAGGAACTGCCATACTGTTTTCTATAGACTACACCATTTTACATTCTCACCAACAGTGCACAACATTTCCAATTTCTTTGCATTCTCCCTAACACCTAACACTTTCTGGCTTTTTTGTTTGTTTGTTTGTTTTTGTTTTTTATTTTAAGTAGCAGTCATCTTAGTGGGTATGAGGGGTATTTCAGTATATTTTTAATTTGCATTTCCCTAATGATTAGTGATGTTGAGAATCTTTTCACACACTTAGCAAACATTTATATATATTCTTTGGAGAAATGTCTATTAAAGTTGTTTGCTCATTTTTGAATTGGGTTGTTTGGTTTATTTGTTGCTAAGTTTTAAGAGTTCTCTATATATTCTGGATTTTAATCCCTTATCAGATATATGATTTTTAGATATTTTCTCTCATTCTGTAGGTTGCCTCTTTACTCTGGTGATAGTATCTTATGATGCACACATGTAAAAATTTTTCATAAAATCAAATTTGTCTATTTTTTATTGCCTGTGCATATCTAAGAAATCATTGAAAATTCAATAGTGTAAAGATTTTGCTCTATGTTTTTTTCTAAGGTTTTTATAGTTTTAGGTATTAGATTAAGGTCAAGCATTCATTTTAATTAAATAATTTTTGTATATGGTAATAAATAATGAACCAAATTTATTCTTTTCACATGTATACCCAGTTTTACCAGCACCATGAAAAAAAATACACTCTTGGCAGGCCCACACCCAAGCCCCAGAGAGGCCTACCCACAGACTGAGCAGGCACCCGGGTGAGTGCCATCTTATGCACCAACACTGCTGCAGCCACCAGCCCAAGCCTGAGACCCAGAGAGGCCCACCATATGACTGAACAGGAGCCAAGGTAGGAGGTCACCAGCAGAGACAACAAATAGAGGAAGAAGTCTTTCCCCTCATAGCCCACTCCAGAGTAATAGAAGAAACAAGTGTTCTACCAGGTGACCAAACATCAGCAAAACATATTAGAACTACAAATAAACAGGAAGAAAAGATATCACCAAAGGAATATGGTAATTCTCAAGTACCAAACCCATAGAGCAGGAAATTCTTGAGATGCCTGAAAAGGAATTCTCAGCACTGATCTTAAGAAAACTCAAAGAGATAAGAGAAGAATCAATTAGAGAACACTATGAAACAAGAAAAAATATACAGGATATGAAGGAGGAAACTTACAAAGAGATTAATACCTTAAAAAGAATGTAACAGAACTCTTAGAACTGAAGGATTCACTTAATGAACTAAAAAACAGAACAGAAATATTGAGCAACAGGCTAGAGCAAGCAGAAGAAAGAGTTTCAGACCCAAAGATGGTCTTTTTGAAATAACCCAGGCCTACCAAAAAAATACAAATAAAAAAAGGAAAAAGGATTTTTAAAAAGTGAAGAAAATCTAAGAGAGCTAGCAGACAACCTTAAGCATGCAAACATCCAAATCATGGGTATTCCAGAAGGGGAAGAGAAAGGCAAAAGCATTGAAAACCAATTCAAGGAAATAACAGAAAAATCCTCAGGTACTGGAAGAGATGCAGACCTTCAGATCCAGGAAGCCCAAAGATCCCCAAACAGATTCAATCCAAAAAGATCCTCTCCAAGACACATTATAGTCAAACTAACAAAACTCAAAGACAAAGAGAGAATTTTAAAGAGAATTTTTTTTTAAAGCAGCAAGAGAAAAATATCAAGTCAACTTTAAGGGAGCACCAATCAAGCTAACAGCAGACATCTCAACTGAAACCTTACAGGTTAGAAGAAAATGGGATGATATATTCAATATAGTAAAAGAAAAAAATTGCCAGCCAAGAATTCTATAATCAGGAAGGCTATCCTTCAGAAATGAGGGAGAAATAGTGTATTTCCCAGACAAAAATTGTGGGAGTTCACTACCATGATCAGCCCTGTAAGAATTACTTCAAGGAGTCCTGCATCCAGAATCTGAAAAATGATAATCACTACCAAGGATTTACAAGAAAGAGCAAAACCTGCCATTAAAACCAAAATGCAAATGGGAAAGAGAAAGAAGCTAAATCACATCACTTCAAAAATCAAACTAACATTGAAGATGAAAAATAGAAGGTGAAAAAAGGAACAAATCATATTTAAAACAGCTAAACAAAAAGCAATATAATGACAGGAGTAAAGCAATATGTGTCAATAACAACCCCAAATGAAAATGGTTTAAATTCCCCATTCAAAAGACACAGACTGACTGGATGGATTAAAAAGCTAAGCCCAAGTATATGCTATTTTCTGGAAACCCACCTCACCTATAAAGACATATACAGACTTAAAAGTGAAGGGATGGAAAGAGATATACCTTGCAAATGGAAACCGAAAACAAGCAGGAATAGCTATTCATATGTTGGATAAAATAGACTTTAAACCATAAAAAGAGACAAAAAGGCCATATATAATGATAAAGGGATCTATCCAGTTAGAAGACATAATGATCATAAATATGTTTGCACCCAAGACTGAACCACTCAGATATGTAAATCAAACACTCGTAGACCTAAAAAATGATAGACCCTAGTAAGATCATAGTGGGTGACCTGACCAATGCTCTCTCAGCATTGGACAGATTTTCCAGGCAACAAATCAACAAAGAAACACAGGATGTAAATAACACCTTAGACCAACTGGTCCAGGCAGACATCTACAGAATATTTTAACCAACAACTACAGAATATACATTCTTCTTATCAGCACATGGAACATTCTCCAGTATAGACCACATGTTAGGTAACAAATCAAGTTTCAACAAATTTTTAAAAAATTGAAATCATTCCAAATATCTTTGAGACCATAATGAAATAAAACTGGAAATCAATAACTAGCAAAATTCAGGAAACAATACAAGTGCATGGAAACTAAACAACAGTCTCCTGAATGACCTATGGGTCCAAGAAGAAATTAAGCAGGAAATGAAAAAATTTTGGGAAACTAAAAAAAATAAAAAATACAACATACCAAAACCTGTGGGATACTGCAAAAAACAGTATGAAGAGGAAATTTTTGTTGCAATAAATGCTTACATCAAAAGAATGAAAAAACTTCAAAAAAAATGACCTAACACTGTGCCTCAAAGAACTAGAAAACAAGAACAATCCACCCCCAAAATTAATAGACAGAACATAATAATTAAGATCAGAGAAGAACTAAATGAAATAGAGACAAAAAACATGACACAAAAGATCAATGAAACAAAGTTGTTTTTTTGAGAAGATAAACAAAATAGACAAAGCATTAGCTAGGTTAACTAAAAAAAGAAGAGAGAAGGCCCAAATAACAAAAATCAGAAATGAAAAGGGAGACATTACAACTGATATGGGATACAATGATTACACACAAATCAGTAGCATTTTTATTCCCCAATAACAAACAAGCTGAAAAAGAACTCAAGAAAGCAAGCCCATTTACAACAGTTGCTAAAAAAATAAAATACCTACAAATAAGTTTAACCAAGGAGGTGAAAGATCTCTACAATGAGAACTACAAAACACTACTTAAAGAAATTAAACAGGACACAAAAAGGGGGAAAGACATACCATGCTCTTGCATGGAAAGAATTAATATCATAAAAATGTCCATTACCCAAAGCAATCTACATATTCAGTGCAATCCCCATCAAAATACCAATGATATTCTTCACAGATATAGAAAAAAGAATCCTAACATTCATGTGGAACAACAAAAGACAATGAATAGCCAAATTAATCCTGAGCAAAAGAAAAATAAATAAATAAAGCCAGAGGCATAACACTACCCAAGTTCAAATTATATTACAAAGCTATTGTAACCAAAACAGCACAGTACTGGCATAAAAACAGACACTCGGACCAATGGAACAGAATAGAAAACCCGGGAATCAACCCACTTACTTATAGCTGACTGATCTTTGATGAAGGCAACAAGAACATACATGTGGGAGAAGGCTACCTCTTCAATAAACAGTGCTGGAAAAATTGGGAATCCATATGCAGAGGATGAAACTGGACCTGTACCTCTCACTATGTACCAAAATCAACTCAAAATGGATTAAAGACTTAAATGTAAGACTGAAACCATAAAATTACTAAAAGAAAACATAGGGGAAACACTCCAGGAAGTATGACTTGGCAAAGATTTTATGAATAAAATCCCCAAAGCACAAGCAACAAAAGAAAAAATAAACAAAGGGATTATGTCAAACTAAAAAACTTCTGCACAGCAAAGAAAACAATCAACAGAGCAGAAAGACAACCTATGGAATGGGAGAAAATAATTGCAAATTGTACATCCAACAAGGGATTAATATCCAGAATATACAAAGAACTCAAACAACCATACAGTAAAACAACAAATAATCCAATTTAAAAATGGGCAAAGGAGATGGACATTTTTCAAAGGAAGACAAACAAATGGACAACAGGTACATGAAAAAATGCTCAGCATCACTAATCATCACATAAATGCAAATCAAAACCACATTGAGACATCATCTCACCCAGTTAGACTGGCCATTGTTAAAAAGACTGAGGATAATAAATGCTGGCAAGGATGTGGGGAAAGGGAAACACTTCTGTACTGTTGGTGGGACTGTAAATTATTACAGCCATTATGGAAAACAGTATGGAGGTTCCTCAAAAAACTACAGATAGAACTACCATATGATCCAACAATCCCAATACTTGGTATACATCCAAAGGAATGGATATCATCATGTCAAAGGAATACCTGCACTACCATGTTCATTTCAGCTCTATTTACAATAGCCAAAATATAGAGTCACCTAAGTGTCCATCAGCAGATGACTGGATAAGGAAAATGTGGTATATATACTCAATGGGCTACTACTCAGTCATAAAAAAATAATGATATTCTGCCATTAGCATGGGATGAGTCTGGAGAAAATTATGTTAAGCCAAACAAGGAAAGATAAATACCACATATTCTCATTCACAACTGGGTGCTAGGAACAAAGGAAGGCAGAGAGGGAGGGAGGGAGGGAGGGAGGGA
>NW_007729514.1:23635-55196 GCF_000696425.1 Galeopterus variegatus | reverse complement strand
AGGAAGGAAGGAAGGAAGGAAGGAAGGAAGGAAGGAAGGAAGGAAGGAAGGAAGGAAGGAAGGAAGGAAATCCCACAATACATTGAACTTTCATAAGGAGAGAACAAATCTAAGGATAGTAGAGACTGGGGGAAGGGAGGGAGGGAATTTGGGGAGTGACATGTCAGGTAAAGGGCAAAAAAATATCTCGATTTGCAGTAATAAATTTGCTAATAATAAATTATATATATTTTTAAATGACACTCTTTCCCCATTGAATGGTCTTGTTAGCCTTATTGGAAATCATTTGACACATATTCAAGAATTTATTTCTGGTTTTCCATTCTATTTTATTGGTGTATATGTCCTTCTTTATGTCAGAACCACACTCTTTTTGATTATGGTAGCTTTGTTACCATTATTCATGACTTCTTTTTAATTTTTTTATTTTAACATTTACTTGTAAGTATTTGTGGGGTACCGTGTGTTATTTCACTACATGCATATACTGCACAATGATTCACTTAGCATAGTTAGCATAGTTTTGTATCCATTAGTCCACCACTTCTCCTCTCTCCCCACACCTGTCCCTTCTCTGCCTCTGGTAAACATTATTCTACTCTTTGCTTCTATGATAACCACTTGGGTTTTTTTTCTTTTAGATCCCACATATGAGCAAGATCATGTGATATTTGTCATTTTGTGCTTAACTTACTTTGCTTAACATGATGGTTTCCAGTTCCATCCACGTTGCTGCAAATGATAGGGAATCATTTCTTTTTATAGCTGAATAGTATTCCATTGTGTGTATATATCACAGTTGGGTTTTTTTAATTCATTCATTTATTGATGAGCATTTAGTTTGATTCTACCTCTTAACTATTGTGAATAGTGTTGTGATAAACATGGGAGTGCAGGTGTCTTTTTGATATAATCATTGCACTTCATTTGGGTATACACCCAGTGGTGGGATAGCTGGATCATAAGGTAGAACTACTTTTAATTTTCTGAGGAACTTTCATACAGTTTTCCACAATGACTCTACCAATTCACATTCCCATCAATAATATAGGAGGGTTCTCTTTTCTTTGCTCCTTGCCAGCATTTGTTATTTTCCATCTTGTTGATAACAGCTATTCTAAATTGGGTGAGATTATACCTCACTGTGGTTTTAATTTGTATTTCCCTGATGATTAGTGATTTTAAGAATTTTTTCATTTGTCTGTTGGCCATTATATGTCTTCTTTCGAGAAATGTCTGTTCAAGTCCTTTGCACATTTAAAAAATGGGTTACTCATTTTTTCACTGTTGAGTTGTTTTAGTTCCTTGTATAAATTCTGAATATTACCCCCTTGTCTGACGTGGTTTGCAAATACTTCCTCCCATTTTGTAAGCTGTCTCTTCACTTTGCTTATTGTGTCCCTTGCTGTGCAGAAGCTTTTCCATGTGATGTAGTCCCATTTGTGTATTTTTGCTTTAGTTGCCTGTGCCTTTGTAGTGTCACTGAAAAAAGTGCTGCTAACTCCCATTTCATGTAGTGTTTTCCTTATGTTTTCTTCTAGTAGTTTCATATCTTAAATTTAGTTCTTTAATTCATTTTGAGTCGATTTTTGTATATGGTGAGGGATAAGGGTTTAGTTTCAGTCTCTTGCATGTGGATATCCAGTTTTCCCAGCCTCTTTTATTGAAGAGGCTGTACTTTCCCCACTGTATTCTTGGGACCTTTGTTGAAAATCAGTTGATGGTAAGTCTGTGGGTTTATTTCTGAGCTCTCTATTCTGTTCCATTGGTTTCTTTTTTCTTTTTTTTTAATGCTAGTACCATGCTGTTTTGGTTACTATGGCTTTATAGTATACTTTGAAGTCAGGAACTGTGATGCCTCCAACTTTAATTTTTCTGTTCAAGATTGCTTTAGCTATCTTGAGTGTTTTGTGGTTCTATACAAATTTTAAGATCTATTTCTGTGAAAAATATCATTGGCATTTTGGTAGGGATTGCATTGAATATGTAGATTGTTTTGGGTAATATGGACATTTTGATGATGTTAATTCTTCCAACCCAAGAACACGGGATAACTTTCCATTTATTTGTGTCCTCTTAAATTTTTTCCACTAGTTTTACAGTTTTATTGTAGAGGATTTTCACCTCCTTGGTTAAATTTACACCTAGGTATTTCATTTTTTGTGGTAGCTATTGTGAATGGGATTATTTTCTTGATTTCTTCTTCAGCTATTTCATTATTGGTATATCAGAAGGCTATTGATTTTTGTGTGTTGTTTTGATATCCTGCCACTTTAATGAATTCATTTGTTCTAGTAATTTTTTGGTGAAGTCTTTAGGGTTTTCTATGTATATGAAAATGTCATCTGCAAATAGGAATAGTTTGACTTCCTCCTTTCTGATTTGGATGTCCTTTATTTTTTTTCTCTTGCCTTATTATGCTGGCTAGAACTGCCAGTACTATGTCAAATAAGAGTGTAGAAAGTACTATGTTGAATAACAGCATAGAAAGTGTGCATCCTTGTCTTATTCCAGATCTTAGAAGTAAAGCCTGGAAGTTTTGTCCATTCAGTATGATATTAGTTGTGAGTTTTTTGTATATGGTCTTTATTGTGTTGAGATATATTCTGTCTATACCTAATTTGTTGAGTGTTTTTGTCACAAAGTGGTGCTGGATTTTGTCAAATGCTTTTTCTGCATCTATTAAAATGATCATGTGTTTTTTCTCCTTCATTCTATGGATGTGATGTATCAGGTTTACAGATTTGCACATGTTGAACCATTGTTGCATCCCTGGAATGAATACCACTCGACATGGTGAATGATCTTTTTAAAGTGTTGCTGAATTCTGTTTGCTAGTATTTTGTTGTAGATCTCTGCTTCTGTATTCATTATTGATATTGATCTGCAGTTTTCTTTTTTGTTGTGTCTATTTTCCAGTTTTGTAATGAGGATAATGCTGGCTTCATTGAATGAGTTTGGAAATATTCCCTCTTCAACTTTTTAGAAGAGTTTGAGAATAATTCATATTAGTTCTTAAAATGTTTCGTAGAATTTGGCAGTGAAGCCATCTGGTCCTGGGGTTTTCTTTGTTCGAAGACCTTTTATTACTGCTCTATCTTATTACTCATTATTGGTCTGTTTATGTTTTCTAGTTCTTCATGATTCAGCCTTGGTAAGTTGTATGTACCAAGAAATTTATCCATTTCTTGTAGGTTTTCCAGTTTTTTCACATACAGCTGCTCATAGTAGTCTCTTATAATCTTTGTATTTTTGTGGTTTCACTTGTAATGTCTCCATTTTCATTTCTGATTTTATTTATTTGAGTCTTCTCTCTTTTTTTCTTCATTGGTCTAGCTAAAGGTTCATCAATTTAGTTTATCTTTTTGAAAAACCAACTCTTTGTTTCATCGATCTTTTATTTATTTATTTTTAAATCTTTAATCCATTTATTTCTGCTCTGATTTTATTTCTCTCCTTCTACTGATTTTGTGTTTGGTTTGTTCTTGTTTATCCATCTCCTTGAGGTGTAATGTTAGGTTGTTTATTTGAAGTCTTTCTTCTTTTTTGACGTAAACATTTATTGCTATAAACTTCTCTCTTAGAACTGCTTTTGCTGTATCCCATAGGTTCTGATATGTTGTGATTTCATTTTCATTTGTCTGCAGAAATATTTTAATTTCCTTTTGATTTACTCTTTAACCCACTCATTGTTTAGGAGCATGTTGTTTAATTTCCATGTATTTATATGGTTTCTAGTGTCCCTTTTTGTTGATTTTTTGTTTTATTCCATTGTAGTCAGACAAGGTAGTTGATATGATTTCATTTTTTTTAATTTGCTGAAACTTGTTTTGTGACCTAACATATGGTCTATTCTAGAAAATGTTCCATGTGCTACTGAGAAGAATGTGAGTTCTACTGCTGTTGGGTGAAATGTTCAATACATTTCTGTTAGGTACAACTGGCCTAGAGTTGAGTTTATTTCTGATGATTCCTGGTTAATTTTCTGTCTGTATAATCTGTCCTTTGCTAAAGTCCCCAACTATTACTGTGTTGGAATCTATTGCTCCCATTAGGTCTAATAGTAATTGCTTTGTAAAACTGCATGTTCTGGAGTTTGGTGTGTATATATTTAGAATTGTTATATCCTCTCTTTGAACTGATCCCTTTATCATTATATAATGACCTTCCTTATCTATTTTTTACTTTCCTTGGCTTGAAGTATATTAGATCTGATGTAAGTGTAGCTACTCCTGCTCTTTTTTGGTTTCCATTTGCATGAAATATCTTTTTCCATTCCTTCAATTTCAGATGGTGAGTGACTTTATCAATAAAGTGAGTTTCTTATGGGCAGCATATTTTTGGTTCTTGTTTTGTAATCATTGAGCCACCCTATGTCTTTTGATTGAGGCACATAACCCACTTAGAGGTATTACTGACAAATAGGGACTTGTTACTGCCATTTTGTTACTTTTTTCCTGGTTGTTTTGTTGGTCCTTTTTTCCAGGCTTACTGTCTTCCTTTGTGATTGAGTGGCTTTTTCTTAACATTGCATTTTGATTTCTTACTATCCATTTTTAGTATGTCCCCTATATATTATTATACAATGAGGCTTACAGAAAAAAATATTATAGTTATAACAGATTATTTTATACTAATTATTTGAGATGTCTAAGAAAAAAGGAAAAACAAAGAAAATTCTATGCTTTGGCATCATTCTCTGCCACTTCCCCCACTACTTTTGACTATTTGTTGTTTCAAATTATGTCTTTTAATATTGCTTGTCTCTTATATGGTTGTTGACTATGTTAGTGTCTCGTTGAGTTTGACCTCTAGTCTTCATACTAAGGATGTAACTGGTTTATTCACAACCCTTACAACATTGGTGTATTCTGAGTTTGTCTGTGAACTTACTCTACTAATGAATTACGTGACTTCAGATGTTTTCTTGCTCCTCCTTAGCATGATCTTTCAGATTTAAGAACTCCCTTTAGCATTTCTTGTAATGCAGATCTAGTTTTCATGAATTCCCTTAGCTTTTGTTTGGGAAAGATTTTACTTCTCCTTCATATTTGAAGGTTAGTTTTGCTGGATAGAGAATTCTTGGCTGACAGTCTTTTTTCTTCAGCACCTTGAATATATCATCCCATTCTCTTCTGGCATGTAGGGTTTCCACTGGGAAATCTGCTGAGAGACATAGTGGGGCTTCCTTGAACATTATGTGTTCTTTTCTCTTGCTGCTTTTGGTATTTTTTCTTTGCCTTTGGTTTTTAATAATTTGATTACGATGTGCCTTGGGGTGTTCTTTCTTGGATTAAATTTGATTGGTGACCTCTGAGCTTCCTGTACTTAGATGCTATCATCTTTCTACATATTTGTGAAATTTCCAGCCATTATTTTCTTTAGTGTGCTATCTACGTCTCTTCCTTTTTCCTCTCCTTCAGGTATGCCAGTTATGCAGAGGTTATTTTGCTTGAGGGAGTCCCATATTTGCTGTATTTCTGTTTTATTTTTTATTATTGTTTTCTTTTTGCTCCTCTGATTTGATAATTTCATATGTTCTGTCTTTGAGCTCACTGATTCTTTCGTCTGTTTGATTACATCTACTGCTGGAGCCTTCTATAGAGTTCCTCAGTTGAGATAATATGTTCTTTATTTATAGAATTTCTATTTTTAAAAAATTAATATGATTCCTTTGTTAAGCTTCTCTCTGTTCCTGAATTGTTTTTCAGGTATCATTTAATTTTCTATCTGTATTTTCTTGTGACTCTTGAACATCCTTGAGAGAGGTATTCTGTATTCTGTCAGACATTTTATAAACCTTCCTCTGTGTCCATTCCTGGCGCTTCATTTGTTCGTGTCATATTTCTCTGTTCTTTCTTGATCTTCGTGTCTTTATATTGATGCCTGGGCATCGAGGAGACTGCTACCTCTTCAATGTTTTAAAGGTGGTGTTAGGCCTTTTTTTCTGGTCTGTGATTTTGCCTAATTCCAAAATTTGGGTAACTTCCTGTGCGATCAGCACTAGAGCACTGTGGTTGTGTTAAAATTGCTGTTCTGCTGCTGATTCTCTGGGGAAGCCTTTTTGTTTGGATTTTAATTGTTGGCCTTTTAATCACTTCTGGGTCTTGTGAGGTCAAATACACCAGGGCTGTGTGGAAATTCCAGCTTAGGACTGAGTATTCCCAGAAAACTGCACCTCCTGCAGTTCCACTGCCCTGACCAGTCTCCACTGAGTGGGCCTGTGCTGATCAGAAGGCAGATCAGCTGCCCACTCTGTACCCCAATGTTCTCTCTTAAGGCCAGCCTCCCTCCCACACTCCAAATGCTTCCCATGGGGTGGGCTGTGTACAAGTCACTCATGATAACTCACCAGTTTCTTGGAGGTTTTTTATGTCAGCTGTGGGACCTTGTTCCTATGTGGGCCCATAGGAACCTTGTTAGTGGTCTTGTTGGCCTCGGGGTTGGTAGTGTGTGCTCTATGGCCCTCTTCTCCCCTGCAGACTCCAGGCAACCTCATGCAAAGGGCTTGGCTGTGGCTTTTGCTTGCTCCTGCTTCATGTATACTACAGCTTCTTATAACCTCTCACAGGGCTGGCCCTGACATGGCTGGGGCTTGAAACAGTTGGAGCAGTTTCTTCTTTTTGCTGTGGCTTCTCTTGCCCTCATGAACTCTGCAGGTCTCCTCCTCTTCCCCCAAGCTCCACAGTCCCACATTGGCAATCTTTGCTTTTTTTATTAGTTGTAAATTGGTTGAGTGTGGGGGAGAGTGATGCTGGGGACTATCTATTCTCCCATCTTGATCTATTCATGCCTTCTTTACTTTCTTTCAGTGATATTTTGTAGTTTCCATTATATAAGTCTTTCACCTCCTTGGATAATTCCTAAATATTTTATTCTCTTTGATGGTATTGTAAGTGGAATTGCTTTCTTAACTTCCCTTTGTAAATTCTTCATTGTTAGTGTATAGAAATCCAACTGATTTTTGCATGTTGATTTTGTATCCTGAAACTTTCCTGAGTTTGTCGATTGGTTCTAAAAGTTATTTGGGATATAGGATTCTTGGTGGACCCTTTTCTTCTTTTAAAACTTCAAATATATCTGATGAGAAATCTGCTGATAATCTTATTGAGGATGCTTTGTACATAACTTGCTTCTCGTTTGCTGCTTTCAAAATTCTTTCTTTGAAAAAAAAATCTTTCTTTGTCTTTGACATTCTACAGTTCTATTATAATGTGTCTTGGTGTGGACCTTTGTCTTTGATTTTAATCTAGTTTGAGTTTGTTGAGTTTCTTGGATGTTTCTTTTCATGCCCTTCATTAAATTTAGAAAGTTTCCAGCCATTATTTCTTAAAGATTCTTTCTCCCTCTTGCTTTTTCTCTCCTCTCCTTCTGAGACCTCCAAAATATGCATGTTGGTGGCTTGCTGGTTTCCCACATGTCCCTTAGGCTCTGTTGACTTTTTAAGAATCTTTATCCTTTTTGTTTCCAAGACTTAATAATTTTCATTGTTTTTATCTTCAAGTTCACTGATTCTTTTGTCTGCCTGCTCAAATCTACCTTTGGATTACTCTATTTTTTTAATTTCAGTTATTGTGATTTTTAGATCCAGAATTTCTGTTTTGTTTCCTTTTAAGTTTTCTATTTTTTATTACTATTTTCATTTAGTTCATACATTATTTTCTTGACTTTCTCCATGTCTTACTTTAGTTCTTTTAGCATCTTTAGGCAGGAGTTTTAAAGTCTTTGTCTAGTAGATCCACCAGCAGGTGTTTTTCAGGTTAATTTATCTCCTTTGAATAGGCCATGCTTTCCAGCTTCTTTGTGTGCCTGGTGATTTGTGTGTGTGTGTGTGTGTGTGTGTGTGTGTGTGTGTGTATAAATACATGTGTGTGATAAACTAGACATTAGATTCTAATAATGTAGTAACTCTGGAAATTAGATTCTTTCCCTTCCCCCAGGTTTGTTACTTTTTTTGTTATTGTTTGTTTTTATTGTTATCTTTTTTCTTTTTATATTGTTGCAGATTGTATCAGTAGAGAGGACCAGTTTGAAGTGTAAACTTAAGGTCTTTTGTGATCAATCATTTTTAGTCTGCACCTTCGTTTGTGTATGCATGGTGATTTTCTAATTTCTTCCATATATACAGTTTATTTTGAATATCCTGTTCTTCAATGTCTGACTTCCAAAAGGAAAAAAAAGAGAGAAAAACAAGGGGAAAAAAGTCACTGGTCCTTTAAATTCCTTGAAAATTACTTCAGTCAGAGGGGAAGTGGCTTGTAACAATGTGGAGGAAGTGCAACAACAGTGGCCACTGCCTCTATGTCTGCACCTCTGTGATCAGAAGCCGCAATCAGTGATCAGAGCATAGATCCCTGATATTCAGAAGACAGAGTTCTTTTTATCCTCACTGGTTCTCACAAGCTGTGTGCAAGCTGCTGTAGGTGACAGATAGGTAGCTGTTACTGTGATAAGAGCTGATATTGACTGAAATAAACCACAATTTACTGTCTAAGCCTTCCTCTGGAAGTTGCAAGCCTTCAATAGACTCCAAAGTTCCAAAATGATTACATCAGACAAATTCTGCTAGTGAAATTGTTGTCTAGGTGGGCAGACAGATTTCTAGTGCTTCCTATTCTTTCCCCTTCCCAGAATCCTTCCATCCATGATTTTTTAACCACAGGATAAAATTATATAGTAGATAAAATAGTGTTTTGAAAAATTAAGAGAGCTGAAGGAAAGAAAAATTATTGTGTATAAGAAAGTAACTGTTAATAAGTCCTTATTTTCTCCAAAGCACCTGGTGACTTTTTACTGAGGTATAATTTACACAGAGTGAATGCATAGGTCTTAAGAACATAATTCAGTCAGTTTTTAGCAAATATATACACTCAGTAACCTACATGCCTATCAAGATATATAGCATTTTCATCATACCAGAAAGATCCCCCATGCCCCTTCACAGCCAGTTCCCTCCACTCATTCAAAGCAACCACGTTCTGATTTGCATCAACATTGATTGCTTTACCTGTTCTAGAATTTCATAAAACTAGAAGCATAGAGTACATAGCCTATTGAGTCTCAATTCTTCCCCTCAACATAATGTCTTTGAGATTAACCCATGTAGAGTTTTTTTTTTCTTTTTTATTCCCATGTAATATTTCATTGTATAAATATATCATTGTTAGTTTATCTATTCTTTTCTTGTTAGACAAAGGACAGGACTGTTTCTAGGTTGTAGCTTTTTCCAGCAAAGCTGCTATAAATATCCTGGTACAAGACTTTTGTAGATATATGTTTTCATTTCTCTTGAATGAATACCTAGGAGCATCATGCTACTTTACAAGAATCTAATTTGAACCTAAGTGTGGTTTCCTCAAGGATCATGACTATTTCAATATTCAATCTAGAGGAATTCAAATATTATTTTCTAAGAACCTACACCTCATACTGAAGATGGCCTCTTCTTCCAAAGGGGGACATATCCTGCCAAAGAACATCAGTATAACCTTCATCAAGTTGCAGCATTCCTTCCTCTGAGCTCCCTCCATGTGGTAGAAAATAATAGGAAAGTGCCCAGAAGTCATGCCCAGTACATTAAATGGATGATTCACTTCAAACGTGAGCAGAAGATAGAGTTGATTAAAATGTATCTTTGGGGCAAGGGTGGAAATACGTGGGTGTGTGTGCACGTACACATAATTTCTTCTTTATTTCTAATGGTCCTGAAATTTAATGGATTAATGGAAATTAAAGTATGAAAACCAATTTGATGCTCTTATGTGAATACCATTATTAAATTCCAGTCGATACCAATACAATGCCACAAATTATACATGATAAAAACAGTCCCATCACTCTTACTCCTATTTTAGTTAGAAACAGAAAAACAATATTCAAACAGACATGCCCCCTGACCATTTTATTCAGAAAAATTTGAGGGCCGAGCCCATGGCGCACTCGGGAGAGTGCGGCGCTGGGAGCACAGCAGCGCTCCTGCCACGGGTTCGGATCCTATATAGGGATGACCGGTGTGCTCACAGCGCTCACTGGCTGAGCACGGTGTGGCCGGTCTCAAAAAGGACACACAAAAAATAATAATAATAAAGAAAAAAAAAATTGAAACAGATTATGGCATTATCAGTGACAATTCTGGAAAAAAAAAAATCTTTCTCATCCTTGTTTTTGATGTCAGGAGTTTGGCTGTGTAACTTGAGGCTGAGTGCATTATTTTAGTTTTCCCAATCAGCACTTCTCCTGTTAAACTGTCAGTTAACTTAAAAATGTCAACTATCAAATGTTAGTTATATACTACTTTTTCCACTCGATGAGATGAAGCATTATCATTCTATGCATCAAAATATTTATGTGTGATATAATTTTACATATAAAATTTCTGATGAACTAGGCCTTGGTATCTAGGGTTACAGTATTATTAGCAGACAAATAGAAGAACAACATACAATATGCAGTGCAAGACAGGGTTCCCTCATTATGAAGTCAGAGCACCCTCTCTGTTAGAGGCAACATTTATGCAACCCAAAGTGTGTTTCAATAAATGTCCAAACTAAGCCAGGAGAACAACCTGGGAGATGATAATGAACTCATGATATCATTGGTTAAATACAAGAATGGAGGAAAAGGACAAGAATCCAATTACTTATCATACCAAAGCACTTTCCTTTAAGGATATAACCTATGGATCGGAATCCCCCATGGTTACTGGCAGAATATAAAATAGTACTCTTGTCATTGAGGAGCTAGTCTGTCAACAGGAAACTAAAAATCTAATTTTCAGGCAATTGTACAGTATCAGCAAATATTAACTTCTCCCACCACTGAACAGAAAGGGATTAAAACATGAGAGAAAGAACTTGCATTTTTCATTTAATTAGTAAAAAAGAACTTAATTTTATTCAACTGACCTTCACATCTAATGTGTATTTATGGTTAACATAATTCCGTTAGTAAACATGTCTTCCCATTACTAAATATTTAGCAGTTCACTCTTCAAGCATAATATAATGAGACATAGAATGTGCATTCTTTTGGCAGAGGAAGGGACAACTGCAATACAAAGTGCTACTAAGTAAATGTTTACATATGCATTTAAGAGATATATACTACTCAGATTTACTACATATCCACAGTTTGGGAAAAATACCCTTTGAAAATATGCAAGAAAATTGGCCAATGGATAATTCATATTAGAAAATTTTAAACCTTTTTTATTTCTAAATTAAGGCTGATACCATACCCTGCCTCATTTCTTTTGCCTCTGTGTTTTGTAGGCCTACTGGTATTCACATGTGGGCTGCACTCCCAGGCAGTACCTGAGCCAGCCTTGACTGAAACAGGGATCATGGCAGGAGGTGAGGCAACACTATCAGGTGCATTTCAAAATCAAGTCTCATCCTTCAAGCCCATGACTTGAGTCCTCACTTAAGTTCCTTTCACACAAATCAGATCCAAAAGTTAAAGGCTCCAATGGCAAAGACTGATTCTTATTTGCTTTCTGAAATATTTCATTACTGTCTTCTATTTTTACAAAACTGGCTTTCTGGAAATATGCAAGGGTAGAAGCAGACCTGGGCTCTGACTCTGTTCCCTTCCCCAGAGGAAGCTGGAGACTTGTCATTACTGTTTGTTTTAAAAGTGGTATGCTGGAACCAACCCAAACTGACTCATGATCTTGTTAAATATTTAGGAATTTTGCAAACTTGTTAAACAGTCATATTTAAAAATTAAATTATATATACTTGCAATGAAATTAATTACATGAAAAATAAAGGTAGTGAATACACAAACTCAACACTTCCATGTTTGTTTCTGAGGGCAGCCATAACAAATCACCACAAAGTTGCCACAAGTTCTGGAGGCTAGAATTCTGAGGTCAAGTCGCTCCCATGCTCCCTCTGAAGGTTCAGGGGAAGAGTCCTTCCTTGCTTTTCCTAATTTCTGGTGATTGGCAGTAATCCTTGGCATTCCTTGGCTTGTGGCAGCATAACTCCCATCTCTCCCTGTCTTCACACGGCCTTCTTCTCTGTGCCTCCTTATGTCATCAAATCTCTCTCTCCTCATAAATACACCAGCCATGGGATATCAGGCCCACCCTAATCCAGTATAACCTCAACGTAACTTGATTATATCTGCAAAGACTGTATTTCCAAATAAAGTCACATTCATGGGTACCAACGATTTTAGAAGTTTAATACATATTTTTCTGGAGACACAATTCAACCCACAACAACTTCATAACTACTTTACTACATTTTACTCTTATGTTCTTGGGCTTATTTACATCTCTTGCAATAATGTGCTACTGAGCATTTCTCCCCATGTCTACACTCAATGATGTCATATTGGTAGCTTGAAAACAGTTACAGTGAAAATATTTACACTATGGAAATTAGCAAACACTACAACTCAGTGCTTGATGTATCATTTTGTTGATGACAAACATTTTCTGTACAGGACTAGAGAGTAAATATTTCAGGCTTTGTGCACTATAAGTTTTCTGTAGCAACTACTCAATTTTGCTGTTCTAACATGAAAACAGACATAGATAATACATAAACAAATAAGCTTGCAGTATTTCAAATTTATTTACAAAAACAGGCTGGGGGCCATAGTTAGCTCATCCCTAAGCCTGAGCTTCAGAAAGTTATGGAGAAAATGTTAATACTACAAATAAATTTCAAAGAGTATCATGTCTGTATCTGTTACATTATTAGTAGCATAAATGAAATTGAGTACTATGTTAAATAGAAGTAGTGAGAGTGGGCATCCTTACCTTGTTCCTGTTCTTAAGGGAAAAGCCTTCAGTTTTTCCCCATTCTCACCATGTCCATTTAACATAGTACTGGAGGGACTATCCAGAGAATTCAGTCAAGAGAAAGAAATAAAGTTCATCCAGACTGGAAAAGATGAAGTTAAACTGTCCATATTTGCAGATGACATGATACTATATATAGAAAAACTTAAAGGCTCTATCAAGAAACTCCTAGAACTGGTTAATAATTTCAGTAATGTTGCAGGATGCAAAATAAATGCCCCCCAATCAGTTGCATTTATATTCTCCAATAATGAACTAACACAAAGAGATATCAAAAAAGTAAGCCCATTTATAGCAGTCATGAAAAAAATAAAATACTTAGGAATCAATTTAACCAAGGAGGTGAAAGATCTCTACAATAAGAATCACAATCCACTGCTGAAAGAAATTAAAGAAGACACAAAAAGATGGAAGCGGTACAGCAGAAGAAGACACAAAAAGATGGAAAGATATTTCATGCTCTTGGATTGGAAGAATTAACATTGTGAAAATGTCTATACTACCCAAAGCATTCTACAGATTTGATGCAAAATACCATCAAAATACCAATGACATTCTTCACAGAAATGAAAAAAAAAAAACAATCTTACCCTTCATACAGAACAACCAAAGACCCCAAATAGCCAAAGCAATCCTGAGCAAAAAAATAAAAAAAAATAAAAAATAAAGCCAGAGGCATAACACTACCTGACTTCAAATTATACTACAAAGCTATAGTAACCAAAACTGCATGGTAATGGCATAAAAATAGACACTTGGACCATTGGAACAGAATAGAGAACCCAGATATCACCCCTCAGGCTTACAACCTTCTGATATTTGACAAAGGAAACAAAAATCTACATTGACTGCTTCTTCAACAAGTAGTGCTAGGAAAATTGGATATCCATATGTAGAGGAATGAAACTAGACATACATCTCTCACCATATACTAAAATCAACTCAAAATGAATTAAAGACTTAAGTATTAAGACTCGAAACTGTAAAATTACTAAGGGAAAATATAGGTGAAACACTTCAAGAACTAGGTCTGGGCATAGACTTTATGAACATGAGCCTGAAAGCATGGCAACAAGAGAACAAATAAACAAACGGAACTATATCAAACTAAAAAGCTTCTGCACAGTGAAGGAAACAATCAATGGAGTGAAACGACAACCTACAGAGTGGGAGAATTTTTTTCTAATTTTTTTTCTAAGCATTGGACAAGGGATTAATACCCTTAAAATGCAAGGAACCCAAGCAATTACACAGTAAAAAACAAATAACTCAGTTAAAAAATGGGCAAAGGAGCCGAACAGACATTTCTCAAAGAAAGACATACAAATGGCCAACAGGTATATGAAAAAATGCTCAGCATCATTAGTTGTCAGGGAAATGCAAATTCAAGTCACACTGAGATACCATCTCACTCCAGATAGATTGGCTATAATCAAAGACAGAGAATAACGAATGCTGACAAGGGTGTGGAGAGAAGGTAATGCTCCTACACTGTTGGTGAGATTGTAAATTAGTACAACCACTATGGAAAACAGTATAGAAGTTTCACAAACAACTACAAATTGTTCTTCCATCTGATCCAGCAATCCCACTTCTGAGTATATACCCACTTCATAAGATTGGTCAGAACCATACCCCTCAAAGGTATTACGTACACCAGCATTAATGTATGCAAGTAGGAAATTAGAACCCAAGAGAATGCTACACAAATAAATCTGCATCACATTTATGATTAAACTTTAGAATTGTATTAGATTGTTTGTGATCTCTTTAGGCAAATCTTGGTAAAACACAAAACCTATCCAAAAGAAGTGACCTAAAGTTGCAAAGACCACCTAAGTCACATCTGAATTTGTGATATCTTTGGTACATGATGACTTGGACCTGTCTTGTTGCTTCTTTCATTAAGGCCAGCTAACCTTTGAAGCTTCATCCTGTTTCTTATCATTTCTTTCTTTTTTTTTAAGTGACACCAAAATGTCATTAATTTTTTAAATTTTAATATTTATTTGTTCATATTTGTGGGGTATGGTGTATTGTTTCAATACATGCATGTACTGCACAATGATTCACTTAGGGTAGATAGCATAGTTTTGTAACCATTACTCTAAGCTTTATTTCTTCATCTGTAAAATAAAGTTTATCAATGTGTCTCTGCAGTATACCTACTAAAGACTTAATGGAAGTAAAATACAGAAAGAGCTCTTCACATATTAAGTGCCCAGTAATTGTGTGCTATAATCATTGCTCCCACAAATTCTGCTATTACTAACATAATTATCAATGTTTCCAGAAGGCCTCAATTTTATGAGAATCCAGGAAGCCTATGCCAGTCTCCATAGCTGGATATAAATGACATCTATAAAACAAAATGTAAATAATTTGATTTCTGTTCATTTCTCCTAAAGTCATTCTAATGTATAAGCAACAGTACTGGTTCTGGTGGTATCATGGCATAAAATACCTCATGGTAGAAACTGTTTTAGTTTCAAATAATTAGATCCATGCATGCAGGCACCGACTCTGGCTAATGTTAGTAGGTAGAAATGCATGCTGAATTCTGTCTAATGGAGATCACTACATGTAAAGCCATCAGTGAAGAAGTGGTTATGGCATGATCATTTTTACATTGTGTGACATGTTCCTGTAGTACTGTCAACAAACATAAACTTTAATCTCACAAAGAGAGTTTCTGTAAACTATATGTCACACTAATGCTTTTATTTTGCATGTTCTTTTCCTCAGAGAAATTCCTTTTACCTTTATTTCTTTACCACAATTGTAATTCATTTCTTGCTGACATGCTGACAAATCTATTCAATTTCTTTACATTACTGTACAGCCATTGATTATTTCAACAAATTTTAGCTCCTTCTTTTTCCTTTTTAAAATAAATACTGTTCCCATTGTCTGCATAAATGGCTTTTAATATATATTCAAGTTGAAGGGGAAGTGCATGTCCCCTATACTAGGCTTGCCATGTCTAATATTAAATTTGGTAGTTTAACTTCGCACAGTTGATTGAAATAATTTCCTTCTCAACAAAAATGTTCTTTAGAATTTAAAATCTATTAGATAGTGTGGTTTTAAAAAGAAATATAGCCTATCTGTCTGTATAAAATAATTGAGTGTTAAATTCAATTTTATGTCAGATTAGACCAACCCCAAAATGGAAAAGAGGGACTGATATCTTACTAGGTGGCTGGGTAATGTGTTATCTATGCTATTCCTTTTCTCCAAATCCTTTATTTTTTCCATCCTGAAGATATTCCATACCATGTTCCTCAAGGCCACATTACAGTTCTCTATTCATCTTGACTTCTGATTAATTTATGAACATTGTTCTTTCTGCCACTTGACTCCCGGCAGGCATTTCTGTTCTAACCCATCAACACTTAGCTCTGTTCCTGCTTAAATGGGATCATAATGACTAGGGAGACACAAAAATATTCAGAATTGCTTTCTGTTTGGAACAGTGAATCTATCTCTTTCCCATCACTTTAGAGGGCAAGAACCTTGATCACCTATGCCTCTGCACGGTTCTCGGCACATTACTGGTACTAAACTCATACTTGTTGACTGACAAAATTAATGAAATCCCACAAAATGTTGATTTATACTCTCATTTCTTATGTCCTATTACAATAATTGAAAGAATGTTTTTTAGGTCAGCTTGGTTTTTACTTTTACTAAGACCACTCTTCCTTGTGCCTACATTTTCTTCTGAAATCAGTTCCTGCTTTGCTGAAGTGGCACTCATTGAGATCACAAAGTTTAGTGTATTTCTTCCACAGATGATCATTTTAAATATTGAAAAAGTGAGAACTTTTATTCAAGGCATCACTTCACTAATGCTTTAAAATATATCTCAGTTTAGTGCATATAAAAAAGATGAAAGTAAACAAAATTTAAGTAGCCTTTGTTTTATACATATATTTAAGCCAGGTTTGCTAAAACAAAGTAAATGTTATAGTGAGCCTTGCAAATTAAATTTGTTAAAATTACCTAAATTTGACTCTTTCTTCTCTGATATTTTTCAATTGATGATTATTTTTCATCTACTGTGATTTTGATATCAATTCACAAGAAATGTGATATGCTGTCTACTTCATTTATAATTTTAGAGCCCTGAAAGATGGCCATATTTTCAGGAGCTCAAAAATAAAATGGTTTATTGATCCCAACTATTCTGAGATGTTTTTGATTGACTGTCCTTACAATCTGGTGGTAAATATGCTGCTTCTTTTCTATGCATTTGAAATCTTAGTTGAAAACCATAAAGTATTGCATGAAAAGGCAGTAAGCTACAGAGGACAATTGCACTGATGACTATTCTATAGCTAAAGAAATAAAGTATTAGAGTACTATATAAATTCTAATGTCATATTTAGGTATTTCTAGGCTTAACACTTTCTTCTATGTTCTATTTTTCCTGCATGTCCAAAAAGGAGAAAGGATTCAAACATTCCAAATTTAAGAACCACATATAGTACCCTTTCATGACACTCCTTTATTAATAAAACCCAGAATCAAATGTTAAATTTATGCTAAAAATGTGTGGTAATCCAACACATTTCAGTTCTTTTCTTACCAACATTCCTTTAGTTTTTAAAATAGCCTTCGATTTATTAGTTTATCTTTTTGTTGTTCTATCTTTTGATGCTGACTTCCCAAATAATTGCACATTATTTGCCAAATCAAAGCAAAGGTAACCCTGCTATACACATTCGACAACAGCATAAGGCAGCATATTTGTTAGCCTTTAATGTTCTGTAACTCTACCATAACTAATGGAGATTCTCTTCTCGGAAATTGAGTGGGGAAGGCATTCCTGTAGAGTATGCCATTTCCAGACAATGTTCTTTTAATTTTTTAATGCAACTATTATTGTGATTTATAATTGCATTGGAGGTTCTCTGTAATCTTTTTCAGTATATGTTCATTGTTATTAGTGAAATCCTTAACTCCTTGGAAGATATGTTTCATGAACCTATTTAATAATATATAACACTTTTCTGGAAAAAGATGCAACGTTCAAATTTTTTTTATAGATCAGATTTACACCTGCAAATTTTAAAGAGCCTCCTAAATCTCAATAACCCTAACTAGAGTGGTATTGAATTTTAGGTTAGTTTTTCATTATCTGGCTTATGAAGAAATACAAAGTACATATTGTTTTATATGACATCATTCTAAACTGTTTTGTACAGTATCCACAAGTTAGTGTCTATGATGTGGTTTTAAAACATTGGTAAATGGTTAAAGTTCTTCATTTTATTATTATAATTGGATTAAAGCTCTCTGCTAATTAATAAATTCTAATTGGATAGAGCATATCAAAATATGTTTTTTATAGCTACTATACTAACTTGACTTAACAATGACTAGCAGCTATCTAGGAGCAAGCAAAAATATTTTATTAATAGAAAAAAATGTCTTCAAACTACATTGCAGCCCCAGCATTACAAAAATTTTTAAATAGAAAATTCAGTGGAAGAAGAGTCTCTATTGGACTATGTCTACAGGGTCTATTATCCAAGATACTGGAAGGAGCCTACTATGAATATGTTTCAGTCTTGTAGTCTGCATCTTGAGGACAGTGGATTAGAAACACTCCAGCGTATGAATTATATATGCCTCTTGATAGTGCATTAGTACAATAATTGTAAGACAGAATTTCAATAAATTCCTCCTCCTACTCCAAATACCTCAAAAGCAGGTTTTGGTTATAGAAAAGTTTTGGACATTACTTCTCATGTATCCAAAAACTTAAAGACAGAAGAAAAATCTAGTGCAAAGAAATATATTTAGTAAAGTTAAATGTTAGTTTGGGATTAAATATGTATTTTTATTTTTTTTTAATTATTAGATTTCAGTGGTAGAACTTGGAAAAAATTTGACCAGAAATTAGAATCTGTCACTCATTAATATTTATTTGATGAATACAAAACAAATTTTAAAATAATGTGGAAGTTAACAATTAGGAGGGGAAGTCTATTGAATTACTTCTAGAATAATACAAAGAAAGCTGTAAAGAGATCAAACCAGACAGAGGTCATTGGGTACAGAGTTGTTAGAACTGGGGGCCAACTTAATGATTTTTTAAAAAAAATCAAGCACCTGAAAGTTATCCCTATAGTAATAGGAATTAAGCAGGTGCCAATGAATCTAGTTGAAGAAATCAAGCCATAACATCAGTTATCAGAAAATGTCTCAGACTTTAGATTTACATATATTCTGTTCCCAAATAGTGAGAATAGGGCAAAAAAATAACACAATGTGTTTCAGGCTAGATGGAAATCCATACATTATAATATTTGTAAACAATTGCCAATAATATTATTATAGAATTCAGCAATGTATTTAGTCATAGAACTTTGAAAAGAAGAAAGAAGGAAGTGGGAAGAAAGGTAGGAGAGAGGAAAGGAAATAAAATATCAACATGAGCTATAGGAAACATTTTTTAAAATTCTTATGGTATTGTTATAACGGCCTTCTCAAATTTTCCAGGAGATATATGGGTTTATAGGATGGTTCCTATCATCACTTGCTAATTTGCAGGGTCATTAAAATAAAGTCAGCTCTTACATATACTATTTAGCTATTTTACAAAACTGGTATTAAATTCAGAAATTGGGTTAAGCCACCAGGAAATTGATATTCTGGCAAAATATTACTTATTCACAATAGAATGTGAATTTTCAGGTTTAATACATTAATTTCAAACATAAAAGTATCCTTTAAAAAACTCTTCTCTGACCCCTAAAGTTTCTGAATTTATATTGTATACACTCTTAGTGCTTACTGCAGGTTAATTATGCTGTAGTGGACTGGATTATGTCCATCCAAAACTCCCTGCAGCTTGAATTGTGTCCCCCAAGCTTTACATATTAGGAACTTAGCCTGCACTGACTGTTAAGAGGATGGAAAATCTTGTTATCGTGATTGAAGGGTGGAGCCTTGAAGAGGTGATTGAATTGTAGGACCATGCAGTAGCGAATGCATTAAAAATGGTGTTCAAGGGCATGGTTCTGAGGGCTTTAAAGAAGAGGGAATCTGTCTTTCTCTCTCTCTACTCTCTTTACTTCCACCATCTTGCAATATGAGACCTCTGGTTCATGGTCCCCACCATCAGATGGACTTTGGACTTTCCAGCCCCAGAAACTGTAAGCAATAAATGTAGTTTTTCTTTATAAATCACCCAGTTTCAGGTATTTTGTTATAAGCAACAGAAATGAACTAATACAGTAGTCTTGCTTCATTTTGGCATTCTAAGTTACATAATTTATAACATACTACTTAATTTACAATCCGACTGGATTGTTTTATTGTGTAGAAAGACTCAAATGGAATATATTTCATTATCTTAGCTCCTAGAAGAACACTGTGGAGATTGAAATGGGTTTAAATTGGCATATCTCACATCATGCTAGGTTTCAAAAAGACAAGGTCCAGTTGCTTTTAGCTAAATCAGACAAATGATCTTGCCAAAATTCACTAATAAAAAATTCCTTGGCTACACGTGGATATTATCATGTATACAGGCTGCCTCTATTACTGGCAAAAATTGACATTTTTTAGAGATAGGAAATTAAGAAAATCTAATCATTGCTGCAAAGATAGAACAAGAAATTGTATCTTCAAAATGACACAAACTAAGATATTTAGGAGTAGCATTTATTTCTGTAATTTCTTAGGCTTCAAACTCTCTCTTACAGAGCATTCTTTTATGATCTACATCTTCCTTAGCTCTCCTGTGATTTTCCTCTCAATAAATACCAGCCAGAAGAGAACCACTGGTGGCTTTGTGCATGTGGTCCACGTTGTCATTCCCTGTCACTGCCCTGTTTGACATCGTGTAAACATAAGTCTCCCTCTGTGGGTCCCCTTAACAGGGATTCAAACCTTTTTTCAAATCTCATTACATGTGACATACATGCATAAGCCACACATGTAACCGGTAGCATAGGAAAGGCAGGTTACGTGCTTTGTACTTTATGAGGTAAGTAGAAAAAATATGTATTATAGTAAAAACTGCTTTCAGCATTCATTAAAGAATGGGCTCATCTTTCACAAGAAGATGATGTCCTGAGACCTCTGGGCCTAATGGCAAGAGGAAGTCAAGATCTGCTGTATGTGGGCAAAGGGCCCATAGAGAAAAATGTGTGTGTGTGTGTGTGTGTGTGTGTGTATGTGTGTGTGTGTGTGTCCGCTGAAGGCAGAAAAGGCAGGTGAGAGAACTAAAGGGGGAGAAGGGAGGAGCAGAGAGAAAGGACGGGGGAGAGGGTGAAACTTCTATGGCAGGGGCCAAGAGAGATACTTCTGAGGGTAGTAAGAAAGCTTCTGGAGGGGCCGGCCTGGTGGCGCACTGCTACAGTGCGCCGCTTGGGAGCGCGGCGGCGCTCCCACCGAGGGTTCGGATCCCACATACAGACCGGCCGTTCACTGGGGTTGCGATCCCATTGCCAGTCCTGGTCCGGTACGGGCGTGACACTGAGGGTTGTGATCCGTTGCCGGTCACGAAAAAAAAAAAGACAAAAAAAAAAAAGAAAGCTTCTTGAGAACTTTAAAGTCCAATAAAAATACATTTTTTGAGCTTTAGGGTCTAATATGTTATTAACACTGTTATTATCAACACTGCTGTAAAGATGACCATGAGTTGGCTGACTTGTGAATATCCATAAAGGGGATAAGTTTCACGTCTGTGTCAACATGGATAGATACTGCATGAAGATACCTCATGAAAACATAGATCCTATTAGGAATTTGCAGAAATCTCACAGAAAAATTTAGGATTGCATAGAATGTGGAGCTGCGGTTGGGATCATACCAATTTTTTTTTTCTGAATGTAAAGGGCAATGTTCAGGTAGAGTAAGTGATTGAAATGAGGCAGTCAGGAAACATTAGGGATGATAGGACTGTGAGAACCTGGAGTTTCCTGTGATTTTCAAATGGATCTGCTGCTCTTTAGTTTCACCGTATCTGGGCCATATGAGAATGTGTGCTAAGTGTTGTAGAGTTAACTAATTTTTTCCAAGAGAAGCTACAAATCTAAACATTTAGGTAAAATCCCTTTGTTAAAAATAAACATCTGTGGGCCAGATTGATATGGGGGCTACCAGTTTGCAAACCCTGACATGTATATTAGCTGAAATTTTGTTCTTTTAGGAAACCAATTCAAATGGTGTAGTCAGTTGTTTTTCAGCTAAATAATAATAAGTAATACAAATGTTCACTTTCCCGCTCCTCAAGGTGTGACTCATTTAATAGTCCAAGATTGAGTTGCAGATATCACATCCATATTTTACGAAGCAAATGGAGGAAATTTACAAGTCAAAGACAATGGAGTATTCTCTTAATTGTAGATCGAGCTTTCTTCTTCCCATAGGACAAGCATGTAAAGCAGGCATCTCCTAGGGTAGGTTCCCATAAGCCCCACCTGATATTCCAAACACACACCACTGGGGTAAACTTAATCATGTGTTTACAACTTGCTGTAAAGAAGCCTTGGAAATACAGATCTTTTCTGATTGCTCACTTGCCCATCTAAAAACTTTCATTATTTTGGAGTAAGAGTAAAGCAGAAATCAGGGAAGGTCCATTACTAATGACTCTTTTTATATGGTTGGTACTAGACAGTGGCTATAACAATGATATTCTACCATCATTTATACATCCATTGAAAACCCGCAATATAATGAAAATAACCCACTAGATAAAGCATTATTAATTTTACTCATTCTCAATTAAACTGTTGAAGACATGAAATAGCAATGAAGTTCAAAACCATTTTTTAAATATGTTAAGGTATTTCAAACAATTTTTTGAAACATACATTTTTAATTAGGAAATATTTCAAAGATAGAGAAAAGCAGAATAATTGATAATACAGATACTCTTGAACCAACCAGATAGATTTAACAAATATTAACATATTGTCGTATTAGTTATCTCTTTCTTAAAACAAATTTTTAGATAGATGCCTAATATGCCAATGCTCATATGAAGCTAAATTTTTTGAAGATGAAGGAAGGCTCAGAATTCCACCTTTTGTACAATCACCATTGTCCCCAAACCTCCACTGTTCCACCAAGAACAGTGGCATGGCTCAACAAGTCATTGACGATCAAAGACATATAAATCCTATTTTTAAGTTTATTAGAATTTAAACTTCATGCTGTAAATTGAATGTTTATATTCCCCCCAAATTCATTTCTTGAAGCTTAATCTCCAGTGAGATGATATTTGGAGGTGGGCCCTTTGATAGGTGACTTGGGCATGAGGACAGAGACCTCATGAATGGGATTAGTATACTTATAAAAGAGACCCCGCAGAGTTCCCTTTTCCCTTCAGCCATGTGAGGACACAGCAAGAAAACAGCGCCCAGGAACTAGGAAGTGGGTCCTTGCTACTTCTGAACTCCAGAACTCTGAGAAATAAATGTTAGTTGTTAAAGCCACTCAGTCTATGGCATTTTTTTTTTAGCAGCCTGAAAAGACTAAAACACTTTACAAATTTAAATTTTACACCAGCAGGAAAAATGAGGTTTGCAGTACAACCATAGTTTTTCTTCCTTCCTTCTTTCCCTCTTTTCCTCTTTCTCTTTCCTCCTTCTTTCCTTCTCTCTCTCCTTCCTTTTAAAGGTGTTCTTAGTTTTATTTATTATACATGAAAATGTTATGTGTTCTGATTTTATTTGTATCTAAGGTGACTTCAGGAAACTTTTGAAAAGTCTTTGGACTAATTCTCTATTTGAAGAGGATGAGTATGAATGTCTACCTATAACACTTTCAAAAGTAAAGTTCAAGATCATCAGTCAGAATACTATGATTTTTTTATTTTACACGATTGGTTATAATATAACAAATGTCTTATCCTTTCACTAAGTCAAGCATATGCAAACATCATAGAAGAACAATAAGTAAATGATGCTAAAATGCAAAAACATGATTACATTATAATCGCCTCTAGTCTATGATCTTTTGCATCTGAACTTAAACAAGGGTCCCATTCAGATGCCTCGCTTGATACTGCCATGTGATTTCAAGCACTACCATTGCCATATTGAATTTTTTAAAAATACCAATAACTTCATAGAGAGATGAGACTCACAATTCTAAAACAGGCATTCACCCAGAGTTTTTTTTGTTTTTTCCACTTCGGCTGTGATCCACTTAAGCAATATTGAACAGTATGGTGGTTGGCACACAGAAAATACAGGTCTCAAAATGTCAGGGACAAGTGATGTATTTCTATGCAGCACAGCTAAAGAAAGCATTTCATTTCCCCTTGAAAGGCTCAATTTGTCTAATTTATCTGAGACACAAGCCCCTAAGAGTTCCTGAACGAGTTTTACACAATGTATTCCACACACTTCAAAAGTGAGAAATAAATATGATCTGACTTACCCTGACCTCCCTTCCAGTAACACCTGCCTTCATTCACTCATCATTTCTAAAGAAAGAAAAAAAACAAGAAGCACTTATTGTCAGTGTACCTACCAGTTATTTAATTTAATCCAGAATATAATTCAAATTAGCTGCTGAAAGGGCATCTTTGCTTTTTTAAAAATTTTAAATCTTTGACAAGTTGATGAAAATTGTTTTAATGTTTGCTGTCATTAACCATCCACTTTACCAGTTGTAGACCAAAGTAGATCAGGACACATCTGTTCAGGAAACCTAGACTGCTCCCTTTTCCTTCAGAATCCATCTGTCTTTAGATTTTGAGTTAAATGTAGTATTTGGATCTATATTTCACTTTGAAATTAAAAAAAAAAATCTTTAAATACATTGAAAATGAGAACACATGAACCAATTTTCCCTTTCCTGTTATTTACTTTGTTCAACAGCCCCCCCCTTTACTCTTATATCTTTAATTGTCTCATCTCTAAATATGTCTACATTGATTTAGAAGAAACAATCAGGCAGCCAAATTCAATATGTACTAAGCAAAATGGATACTGGGAATTTCACACATTAAGCATGTATTCTCATCTTGCAAAATGAAGGGAAGGGGAGGGTGGGTGTGAAGGAGAAATAGCTGAGTTAAATTATCAGATCACAAAGAGTTAATTTTAAGAATCTAAGCATGTGTATCTGAGAAATAAATTCTATTCATTTGAAATATAGTCATGCATTTGCTTAATAACAGGGATATGTTCTGACAAATGTATCAGTAGGTGATTTCATTATCATGCAAACATTACAGCGTGTACTTCCACAAACCTAGGTGGAATAGCCTACTACACACCTAGGGTACCTGGTATAGTCTACAGCTCCTATGTTAGTAATGCATTGTGCTATGTCATTGCGACAGCTACAATGGCACTAGGCAATAGGAATTTTTCAACTCCCTTATGTCTTATGGGACCACCTTCTTACATGTGGTCTGTCCTTTACCAAAACATTGTTATACGGTATATATGCAGTTTAAGTTTTATTACTTAAAAAATAATAAATCAGAGAAAAATGGTTTGATACTTAGTGTAATTTGATAGAATTCTGAGAAATAAAGATTGAGGTTTGTTAATAACTGGAGAGTCACCTCTTTTTCTAATTGCAATTTTATTTAAGCCCAAGTTGAGCACCCTCATGGGCCTACTGCTATTAGAATAACAAGGTATGGCTGGCAAAGACACACGAGCTCCTTAGCCATTGGGTAAAACAGACAATAAAACAGCAGTAAAATAAGAAGCTGGCACAACCACTTCCTTCTGTCACATGCTGGCAGGGAAAAATAATGAAAGCTGCACCAACAACTGTACTTAAGATGAAAAATGCATTTACATGAAATACTTGATTCTGAGGCAATTAGAGTTTTCATTTATAGAAGCCTGTTACAAGTGGTACCAACAGTCCTTAGTAATTAAAGGTGTCATTTCATCCCCAGACCCTTGGTGAGAAAAGTGAGAATTCATACTCTGTTTCTTAAGAATTGCAGTTTTCTGATCATTTTGAAACAGAGGGTGACTAGTGAAGTCACCTCCTCACCTGTATTACACAAGTAGCCCGTCTTGGAAGCAGCTTCTGAGGAACCGAACATCCCCTTTGCTCCCACTCCCCACAATAATGTGTTTCATTTAATCCCTCACAATCTGGGCCAGCATTCTTTTAAGGAGACCTGGCTCTGAACTTCCGGAAGAATGTGTTGTTTTACGTTAACACCAGAAGCTCTATACATCAAGGAAAAAAACATCAAGTGATGGGGGTTCAAACAGATTCCTAATCTTTACAGTCCTTCAGTACTTACATTTTAAAAATGGAGGCATAATTTATTTCTGATGAAACCGAATTGCTCAGCTCTCTGCTAAAGGGATCCTCAGGGCAAAAAGGGTAGGGAAAGAGTCATCATAAAAAAGCAGAAAGTTTCACAATTTTTTGAAATTTAAACTAGACACAATCAATTAATAATTATGTTTGCCATGATTATTGCACATTTATGATACATTGTTCTCATTTAGTAAATGGGACAATAAACTCAAGTGGCCCAGAGGATAAATAAAGACCAGTAATATTGATCTAAGAAGCATTGGGTACCATTCTTTTTTGTTAAGTAAGCCATTCAGCCATTTGGAGGTGTCAAGGTACAATATAATTCTTTTATCTCTTCTCCTTATGCTTTTTTCATCCTAAACTCAATTTGACTGGTTGCCAAATGTCTTCCACCCAGTGTGAAGAACTTTCTGCTCTTGTTACAGAACTGTAGTACAGTTCCCATCTGGTACAAACACTTTTTTTTTTTTTTTTTAGCCCAATCATGAAGATTTATTTTTCAATCAGTCATATAATCAAAGGAATGCTTAAATATCTGAAGTGGTCATTGTGGAGAGACAGAGCAGTATTCTACAAAAGCATCATCACTAAGGCAATGGAGGTCCATCTGCCTAATTATCTAGCAATAAAGACTGCCTTTAGTAAGCGAAATACTAAAACTGTTTTGAGTTCTTCAATGTTGCTGCAAAATAATGAAAGGAAAGACAATAATAGAATGTTAAAGTGGATGGCATGGAGCAAGGGCTCCAGGCAAGCTTTGTGTTTCCTCCTGTGAAAAGTATCACCATTTATTATCACTCATTAAAATTTAATTTTATATGGCATCTTTAAAAGGTCATTTTTTAAATTGGAATTTTGTAGGCAACATTACTGACTGGTTAACTACTGTGAAAAAACAAATCTTCATAGATTTATTGTTTTAAGCTATTATTAAAGAGGCACCTTTAAAAAACAGAACAAATTATTTCCCTCTTACAGAGCAAGATTGTTCTCCTTTCTAAGTAATTTAGTTTACACAATATTTTCAGTTGAATTTTGCACTAGAAGCACCTTGAAAACCTAATTAGAAGTGGGAAATCATTATCATATAAAGGGTTTGCTATGGACTGACTGAATTGTGTCTCCCAAAGTTCATATATTTGAAGCTTAATTCCCACTGTAACTGTTGAGGGTGGGAAATACTATTATGGTAATTGAAAGGTGGGGCCTTGAAGAGGTGATTGGATTGTAGGACCATGCTGTAGTGAATGGATTAATAAAGGTGGTGAGGGGTGTGGTTCTGAGGGCTTCAAAAGGAGAGCACATGAGTGTCTCTCTCTGCTCTACCATTTTCTGCCATGTGTGACTCCTACACTGCTGTAAAGCTACCACCAAAGAAGTCTCTCACTGTAGGCGTTCCCTGGACTTTGGACTTCCCAGCCTCTGAAACTGTAAGCAATAAATTTTATTTTCTTACAAATCACTCAATTCTAGGTATTTTGTTATAAGCAACAGAAATGGACTAATACACAAAATTGGTACCAAAGAAGTGGAATGTTGCTTATAACAGATACTTGAAAATGTGGAAACAGGGCCAGCCCAGTGGCACACTGGAGAGTGCACCGCTTGGGAGCGCAGTGGCGCTCCCGCCGAGGGTTCGGATCCCATGTGGAGACCAGTTCCCGCTCACTGGCTGAGTGCGGTGCGGGTGCAACACCGAGGGTTGCGATCCCATTGCCAGTCCCCGGTACGGGTGGGACACCGAGGGTTGCGATCCCTTTACCGGTCAGTAAAAAAAAAGACAAAAAGGAAAAAAAAAATGTGGAAACAGCTTTGGAACTGGGTAATGGGCAAAGCCTGGAATAATTTGAAGAGGCAGGCTAGAAAAAGCCTAGAGGTTGGTGGGAGTTTAGAAGACAAGAAAACCAGGGAAAGTTTGGAACTTCTTAAAGACTGGTTAAATGGTGGTGAGCAGAATGCTTATAGAAATATGGACAGTAAAGGCCATTCTGAGAAGTTCCCAGATGTAAATGAGAAGGCACTTGCTGGAAACTGGGGCAAAGATCAACCTTGCTATTAACTGGCAACGAACTTGGCTGAATTCTTTTCATGCCCAAAAGTTTTATGGAATGTGGAACTTAAAGATGCTGAACCAGAGTATTTGGCAGAAGAAATCTCTAAGCAGCAGAACTTCAGAAAGCTGCATGGCTACTTGTAACAGCCTACACTGAATTATACCGGCAAATGCATGACATAAAGCCAGAACTTAAAAGGAAAACAGAATGTAAAGATTTGGAAGATTTGCAGCTTGGCCATGTGGTAAAAAAGCAGAGAGCATTTTCAGAAGAAAAATACAATAGTGCAGCTCAGCAACCATATGCTAAGAAGATTACTACAAAAGAAAGGGATTATCGATAGAAGGCAGAAAAGGCCCTGAAGGCATTGCAGAAGCCTCTGTGGCCAACTATTCCATTATAGGCCCAGAGGCCTACGGAGAGAGAATGATCTTGGGAAACAGGCCTGAGGCATCCTCTGTGGGCTTGCTTCCCAGGGCCACCTTGGGATGCTGCTCCCCACCCCAGCCTCCTGACTGCTTCAGCTGCTGCAGCCATGGCCAAATTGGTTCCAAGTGTGGCTGACCCTGCTGCTTTGGAAAATATAAGCTGGAAGCCTTGGTGGTGTCCACATGGTGTTAGGTCTGCAGGCTTGCAGAATGCCAAGAGCTGTGAAGGCTTAGCAGTCTCTACCCTGAGTTCAAAGGAAGTATGGAAAAGACTGGGAGCCCAGGAAGAGATCTGTCACAAGGGTGGAGTCACCACAGACAGCTTTCACTAGAGCAATGCCAAGCGGAAATTCAAGGTTGGGTCGGAGTTGCAGCAGAAAAACCCCATCAGCACCATGCCTAGTGGAGTCATGAGAGTTGGATTGCCACGAAGACCCCAGACCTGTGGAGCTACTCAAGTGGAACACCAACTTGGGAGAGCAAGGTGTGACCTGAGACCAGGAAAGCCACAGGAGTGGAGCTGCCAGAGGACCTGAAGACCCAACCCCCACACCTGTGTGCAGAGGACTTCGAACATGGAGTCAAGGTACATGATTCACCAGCTTTGAGATGTGATGTCTGCCCTGCTGTGCTTCAGACTGGTTTAGGATCTGTTAGCCCTTTCTTTTGGCCTATTTCTCCCTTTTTGAGTGGGAATATGTACCCCAGGCTTGTCCCACCATTGTATCTTGGCAGAAGATAACTTCTTTTGATTTCACAGATAAGACTTTGAACTTTGGACCTTTGAGCTAAACAAGTTAAGACTTTGGGGATGGAATGAATGCATTTACCTGTGAGGAGGACATAAACTTTGGGGGCCAGGGGTGGAATGCTGTGGATTGATTGAATTGTGTCCCCCAAGGATCATATATTAGAAGCTTGATTCCCTCTGTAACTGCTCAGGGTGGGAAATCCTATTATGGTAGTTGAAAGGTGGGGCCTTGAAAAGATTGTATGGACTATAGTGTAGTGAATGGATTAATAATGGTGATTAGGGGTATGGTTCTGAGGGCTTTAAAAGGCATGTGAGAGTCTCTCTCTTTCTCTCTGATCTGCCATTTTCTCCTATGTGAGACCCCTGCATTGCTGTAAAGCCACCACCAAAAAGGCTCTCACCATAAGTGTTCTCTGGACTGTAAACTTCCCAGCCTCCAAAATTGTAAGCAATAAATTTCATTATCTCACAAACCACCCAGTAGTTTTGTGATATTTTGTTATAAGCAATAGAAATGGACTAATACAGGGTTTAAGCCTATAGCTTAACTGACAAATTTAAACCAAGACTAAGATGGTAAAATACAAATATCACTAGAAAAGAAAGTGGAGAAGTTTAATTTACATCTTATCTTTACATTTATTGCAGTCAAAATCTATTTTTCTCATAGGTGAATTTTATTTTATTACAGACCATGATTACTTCAACTTCTTATCTAAAGTGGTTTCACGTAGTGGTACAGTTATAATAAATATTAATACTTATAATATCGATAGAAAATAAGCTCTTTTTTTTCTCCAAAAGGGGAGAGGAAAATATTTATAGCACCAAGATTTCCAGACCTGTTAGATACATGTTATTATTTAACCCTGTAAGAACACATTGGGATGGACATTGAACACATTTTGGAATCAGGAAAACTGACGTTTAGAGAAGAAATGTCACATACGCTAAAACAATGCAAGAAGAATGTTTCATTGAAAAATTAACCCATATCTCTCTGACTCCAATGGGTTTCCACTACCTAGGCTATCTTGTAATGAAAATGCGTCAACCTGCACTAGAACAGGGGACAGAAAACTTTTTCAGAAAAGAAAAATAGTAAATATTTTCTGCTTTGCATATTACCTCTGTAGTAACTGCTCAATTTTGCCTTTACAGCATGAAAGCAGCTGCAGATAAAATGTAAAAGAATGGGCTAGCTATGTTCCAAAAAACCTTTATTTACAAAATAAGTAGCAGGCTAGATTCAGTCAAAGTACCACAATTTGCCCTGCACTAAAATATAAGATACATAAGGCATAAACTTTATTTGTTCAACATTATATGACAAAATCCCTAAAAAAGTGATGATTAATGAATGGCAATACTAAAAATAATAATAGCTAGTACTTTTATAGTTTGTTATATAACTCATTTACTTTTTTCAATATCTCTGTAAGTTAGTTACCATTTTTACCCATCTTAGGATATAACAAAACTGAGGAATAAGTGATTAAATAGTCAAGATAACCCAGCAAGTAAGTGGGGAAGCCAGGGTTTAAATTATAAAAGTGCATAATACACAGTAGAATCTCAATAACTAATTTATTAATTAAATGAATGATTAAATAAATGATTAAAAGGATCAGTATAGAGAGTTAGTCCTGGGTATTTTAAGGCAGAGATACATATTTTGGGCATTTCGGAGACATGTCTCTTTCAAAAAGTCCAGGTTTACATAGCCACAGGCAAACAAAAAAAAGGAGAGGCAAATCAAATGAAGGAAAATGCTAAACTGCTACTGATCATGTATTTCAGTAATTGAATTAATTAAACTAGTTATCTTAAATGAGACTGAACTTTAGATAAGTAGGTAGAAATTTTTAGACTTAACTGACAAGTCCATGTTTGTCATAAAGGAATGTATAAAGAAAAGAAGGAAAGTAGGAAGAAAGGAAGGAAGGAATGAATAAACATGGGAGAAGCAGAAAACAGAGATGGTAGTAGGGGAAATCTGGTGAGAAGAGAACTGAAAGGAACATCTTTCATTCAGTAGGTACATACCAAGGGTTTAACATCTGTTAGGCACTGACCTATACACTGGTGATACATTGATTAAGAAAAGAATAAAAAGGGGGCCGGCCCGGTGGCGCACTGCTGCAGTGCGCCATTTGGGAGCGCGGTGGCGCTCCCGCGGAGGGTTCAGATCCCACATACAGACTGGTTCCCGCTCACTGGCTGAGCGAGGTGCGGG
>NW_007729514.1:20311-22678 GCF_000696425.1 Galeopterus variegatus | reverse complement strand
TATTTTTTAAAAAAAAAAAAAAAAAGCCTGTATGGTATACTGCCCTGAGCTGGAGAAGAGTATTGCATAGTGACAATGGCAAGGTATAGCGTTTGTTAATCATATTAACTCTTTAAGATTTTTTCCCGGATTTTATTCCAAGTTTGATGGACAACTATCGAAAGGTTTCAAGCAAGGAAAATAAATATCTGGTTTATATTACAAAAATAAAAGAAAGTTGACACACTTGGAGGCAGAAGTTGTGAGGTTTCTAAGAGGGAGAAATGGGTTAACAGGACATTGTAATAATAGTCCAGAAGTTATGAGTAGGAGTGAATAGTGCAGCTGCAGAGAAATAGATAGTCTGGAGACAGATGTTGGCATGAATCTGTGGATTAGTTACAGCAGATGAAAGAGAGAAAGCGTTAAGTGTTGGTAGAGTGGGGAAGTGGGAATTCAAGAGTAAGATTTTGGACATTTTAAGATACCTGGAAGACATTCAAGCAGAGATGTCAGGGAGGCAGTGGATCCATAAGACTATCTCTGAAAAGAGAGGTATTAATAAGTGACAGGAAATGGTACATTTTAGGATTTGGATGACATTAAGTCACGGCATGGAAGATTACTTAGGCAAAGCCTGTAGAGAGAGAAGAGAAGAACTTTGATACAGGCATGCCTTGCAGATACTGCAATAATAAAGCGAATATTGCAATAATGTGAGTTACACAAACTTTTTGGTTTCCCAGTGCATACAAAAGTTATGTTTACACTATACAGTAGTCTATTAAGTGTGCAATAGCATTGTCTAAAAATACTTTGTACATACCTTAACTAAAAAATACTTTATTGCTAAAAAAAATGCTAATGATCATCTGAGCCTTCAGTGAAGATCCTAATCTTTTTGATGGTGGAGGGTCCTGCCTTGATGTTGAAGGCTGCTGACTAATCAGGGTGGTGGTTGCTGAAGGCTGGGGTGACTTTGGAAGTTTCTTAAAAGAAGACAACAATGGAGTTTGCCACATCAATTGATTCTTCCTTTCACAAAAGATTTTTCTGTAGTGTGTGATGCTGTTTGACAGCATCCACTGTAAAACTTCTTTCGAAGCTGAAGTCAGTCCTTTCAAACCCTGCCAGTGCTTTATCAACTAAGTTTATATGATATTCTAAATCCTCTGTTGTCATTTTAACAATGTTCACAGAATCTTCATCACAAGTATTTTCATCCTCAAACCACTTTAGGGCTGGCCAGTTAGCTCAGTTGGTTAGAACATGGTGTCGTAACACCAGTGTCAAGGGTTCAGATCCCCATACCTGCTAGCCACCAAAAAAATAAGTTGAAAAAAAAATCACACTTTATTTGCTGATCTGTAAGAAGCAACTCCTCATCTGTTACAGTTTTATCATCAGATTTCAGCAATTCAGGCACATCTTCAGGCTCCAGTTCTAATTCCAGTTCTCTGCTACTTCCACCACTTCTGCTACTTCCTCCACTTTGTCTTGAGCTACTGAAAGTCATCCATGACAACTGGAATCAACCACTTCCAAACTCCTGTTAATGTTGGTATTTTGACCTCCTCTCANTGACAACTGGAATCAACCACTTCCAAACTCCTGTTAATGTTGGTATTTTGACCTCCTCTCATGAATCATGAATGTTCTTAGTGGCATCTAGAATGGTGAATCTTTTCCAGAAGGTTTTCATTTTACTTTGCTTGGATCCATCAGAGGAATCTCTATGACAGCTATAGCCTTACAAAATGTATTTCTTAAATAATAAGACTTGAAAGTCAAAATTACTCCTAGACCTCTGTGCTGAGGAACGGATGTTGTGTTAGCAGACATGAAAACATCATTAATCTCTTTGTATACCTTCATGAAAGCTCTTGGATGACTAGGTGCATTGTCAATGAGCAGTAATATTTTGAAAGAGATCTTTTTTTCTGAGCAGTAAATCTCAACAGTGGGCTTACCATATTCAGTAAACCATGCTATTATAAACAAATGTGCTGTCATCAGGCTTTGGTTCCATTTACACAGACAGAGTAGATTTAGCATAATTCTTAAGGGCCCTAGGATTTTCAGAAGGGTAAAAAAAAGCATAAGTTTTAACTTAAAGTTACCAGCTGCATTAGCCCCTACCAAGAGAGTCAGCCTGTCCTTTGAAGCTTCGAAGCCAGGCATTGACTTTTTCTCTCTAGTTATGAAAGTCCTAGATGGCAACTTCTTCCAACGTAAGGCTGTTTCATCTACACTGAAAGTCTGTCAATGGTCTTAGCTAGATTCTGGATAGCTTGCTGAAGCTTTTCCAGTAGCAATCCCTGCTTCACTTTTCACTTTCATGGTACAGAAATGGCTTCTTTCCTTGAATCAACTTCTGCTGGCTTCAAA
>NW_007729514.1:16552-19169 GCF_000696425.1 Galeopterus variegatus | reverse complement strand
GACACAAGTGAGCACATGCTGTTGGAAAGATATTGCCTACAGATTTGCTCGACACAAAGTTACCAGAAATGCAATATCTGCGAAGCACGATAAAATGAGGTATGCCTCTATTTACGAGTGTGGAACTTGTGATGAGACTGAGAGGCACAGGCTAGAGGAGAAAAAGGAAAGCCAGGAAATCATGGTACGATAAAAGCCACCGGTAGAGAGTCTTCAGGAAGGAGGGAGGCATGGGCCACCAGGTGAAATGTGGTGAGAAGTAGAGTAGGAGGAGGACCAAAGGTTCTTTGGATTTCTAATACGGAGGTCATGGGTGCCCTTCACCACAGCTGTTTTGGAGTCATGGGTGCAGAAACGAGATGTGAGTGGTAAGGCAACACAACCGTAATGGAGCAACAGCATGTACAGGTGACATTTTTTGAAAAGCTTCAGGGTGAATCAGATGGATAATGGAGTATCTGGAGAAAAATAAAGAGGCAAGAGTAGAAATTAGTAATGTTCGAATGTTGATTGGAGAATACAGTAAGAAGGAGGGGTGAGGATGGGGGAGTTAGAGCAGCTCCGTGTAAAGTTACGAAGGAAAATAAAAGGAAAGGGGATTGTGTGAAAGAGAACAAGAATGCAGGCTTAAGAAGAAAGGAAAGAGTAAGTAAATGAAATTGAATTGGGGTTGGTACAGACAACAAGAAAACCTAAAATCAAAACCACCAATAGCTTAGACTGCAGAGATTCTAGGGGAGGCCTGAAAGCTGATCCCACATAATAATTTAAGAGTAGTGTGGATTACACACTCTCACTTTCTCCCACTATTTATGGGTGCAGTCAATTAAGCTTAGCAACATTACACAGTAGTAGCAGAGCTATTGTGTTTCCTATCCTGTGGGGCTGTCAGCGCATAGAGTCATTTTCCAACTGTCAGGGCAGAGGATGTGGTCTCTAGACAGTGATTATAATGCTTTAAATGTTTATGTGAAAACTCTTCCTATTCAGAGGAGGAACCGTTACCATGAGCACTATCAGCAAATGATACACTGCTTCCTTTTTCATTCTTAACACAAACATAACTAAGCTACCAAACAAATCAGAGAAACAAAGAGCCCTTAGGAATTATTTTCCTGAATTAAAATTGTTATTAGGGATCAGATCTCTACTTCTGTCTTCTCTCTCTTTTAATTTAATTTTACCAAGCCCAGCACTTTACCTTTTATTCATTAAGTTATTCAACAAAAATTTAGGAAGTACTTACTATAAATGAAAATGAACAATTCAGCCATGTCCCATCTTTCATGGAACTTATGTGCTAGTGAAGGAGAAACATTTTATATTTATTTTGCTGCATTCTTTGAAGTTTACAATTATTTGAAACTCACAGCAACATCAAGGAGAAGGCAGAGCAAATAATCTCATTTTAAAAGAACACTAAAAGGAATTTGGGAAAATAAAACTAAAAAGCGTAATGGCATATCACAATTGTTCTCTGAGTACAGTCCCCCATCCATCGTCAACTGGAAACCTGTTAGAAATGCAAATCCTCTGGCCTCAGTCCAGACCTAGTAAATCAAAAACTCTAGGATGGGGCCAAAAATCCATTTACCAAGACCTCCAGGTAATTTTGATGCACACCCAAGTTTGAAAACCACTGCTATAAAAGAAAGATATTGGACTGAATTAAAAGACTTAGCATTGGGTAATGAGAGCTTGGAAAAAAATACTTAACTATTTAGTGTCAGTTTTCTGAAAATAAATCCTATCTTGCATTTTGCTATAAATAAGTCTAAGCCAGGGGTCACAAACTGAAATGTTTACAGGTTTCAAGCCAGCAACATCAGTGAATGAAGACAGCCAGGCATAAGAGAAAACAGTAGCATCAGTGAGGGGACAAATAACAAACGGGTTGCTGGGAGACAGGAGTGAGTAGCAGAAACTGTAGCAAACTCAAAATAACAAAGCCTCTGTACAAAAATTTTTCAAGAAATAATAGAAACCTGAATTTATATGTGTGTGTGTATGTATAACCTCTTAGCTACGAGATATGGACAAACACTGTAGTCTAAAAAATTGTATGTGTGCAAAAAATAAAATAAAATTGGAGAGAAGGAAAGAAAGGGAGAGCGAAAGATTGAGACAGAGACTTCTGGGCTAAATTTGGTGAGAACCCTGTCAGCCAGGGAACTTTGGCTACGTTTTTGAGGTCCCATAAGTAAAGTAATATCTCTGTGGGTAAAGGTAAGTGTTGTGGTAAGACAGGATTGACTAGATGGCAAGGTAGAAGTGGGAGACTTCCATGATAAACTTCTGCCATGAAGGTCTTGGTTAAGGTTATGTAACTGGTAATTAGTGGAATAATATATATTATTGCCAACTAAGATATCCAACTAAGACTCCAAAAAAAAAAAAATGGAATAAATTTAAATTTGCAATGCTCTTAAATTCATCTGCTGGGCCCCAAGTGTCAAAGAGACAGAGTAGACCAGGAAAGGCCAGGACTGAAAGTCTGGTTAAAAGAGAGGTCTCACGGGCCGGCCCGGTGGCGCACTGCTACAGTGTGCTGCTTGGGAGTGCGCCGCTTGGGAGTGTGGCGGCGCTCCCGCCGAGGGTTTGGATCCCACATACAGAC
>NW_007729514.1:10490-16286 GCF_000696425.1 Galeopterus variegatus | reverse complement strand
ACTGGCTGAGCGAGGTGCGGGCGCAACACCAAGGGTTGCAATCCCGTTGCTGGTCCCGGTCTGGTACTGGCACGACACCGAGGGTTGCGATCCGTTGCCGGACACGAAAAGACAAAAAGGAAAAAAAAAAAATCTCTAAGTAAAAATGGCTGAGTCTCGGTCCCTTCCCTGCCACATTTGCCACGTCCTATGCCGCAGCTGTGAGTGTGGGAGCAGCGTGGAAGAGAGGTCTCACAAGGTCTGGATAGGCAAAATTTGTATTAAAATGACAGAGAACAACAAAAATATTGGTTAAATTCAATACATGTGGTGTACGAAGATAAGGTACAAAAGGGTGAAAAAGGTGCTTATTCTAAAATAGGTAAGGAGATGGTATTTGGTCAGGAAGGCAAAATTAATGAGCAAAAATGGCAGAATGAAATCTGAGATTATTTTTTTCAGCCTTTTAAAATATACTGAATGATAACTTTGACTGTTCTTGGGCGACAGAAGATGACAATTGCCTGAAGGCGAAGAGGGGTATGGAGATGACTTTCATCCCTCTTTGCATTTTTTTCAGCCTTTTAAAATATACTGAATGATAACTTTGACTGTTCTTGGGCCACAGAAGATGACAATTGCCTGAAGGCGAAGAGGGGTATGGAGATGACTTTCATCCCTCTTTGGTCCATTGACCAAAATGATAGAAAAAAGTTATGGCTATAAGTCTCTATTTCTATTATTTTTAATAGAAACATAACAGAATATGACAAATAGAGAATATGGAAAATTTTAAAAGGATCCTTCACTATAACTTAGAACTCATGCCCTGCAAGAGTACTCAGGAAGCCCCCATTGATGCTATTTTCTAAAAAGTAAATGCCCTGTTTAATGTCAAAAAAGATGTTCTTTGCTACCACCTTTCCCCCAAGTTACACATGTTAGATTCAGTTCAAAGCCCAATTGGCAAATTTGCAAATATTGTACTTACACATGCTTTAGAACGTCATTACCTGTATCATAACAATTTTTCATGATTACAAACTGACCTGAACCAAGACAAAAATGATCATATTTTAAAAAGTGTCTCTATACTAGCATGAGAAAAATCTTTTAAAAATTATAGTTCAGGTTCTTCTTTTTATGTTACTTGACTTATTTAATAACCTTATTAGGACACAGAGAGAGGGAGACAGTTTCTAAGTGATAAACAGTAACTCCCCATGACACTGTTTCAAATCATGTCAGGGCTACAGGTCCCATCAGTGGGCAACAGGGTGCAGTGCCTCAGTGCATTTGCAAAGGCTCTTTGCTCTTGGCACATTCTCCACTTTTCTCTGTACTTGGCAGATTTCTGCTTATTCTTCAAGATCCATCAAAAGTGACATCTTCTCTGTGGAGCCTTTCTGTACTACTCTAGGCAGAGCTAATTGCTTTCTTCCTGCTTCCATAGCTCTCTGTCCATATCTCTCTTTGATATTTTTCTCATCGTTTTGTAACTATTTACATGGCTATCTTCTACTTTAGACTGTGAGTTTTTCAACGGTAGTGCCCTTATCTACCTCTTCTTGTAATTTCCAGCATTTATCAGAATACCTGGCTTATGAAATGTTCACTAAATAAGCACAGATTTGAATGAATGAATGGATGAATGAAGTATGATATGGAGGGAAATATATATTTCATTAGTTCAATTCCAAAGTTTCCCCTTTGTTATATGTGAATGATTTAGTCAGGATCTCGTAACATGCAATTGAGCTTAGTAACTCACGGGTCAGCCTACAAGATCTAGGTATATTCCCAAATTGTGAAATTCCCATGGCTCACGTATGCATTTATAAGTAAAAAAGAATATATATGAATTATATTTACATGATATTGGAAAAACCGTCAAGTAAGAGGATTCATTCAACCTCCCAGAATTACTCCCGCATGGGTTTCTACAATCATAATCAGATTTTTCAGGAAAATTCAATAGTTTATTTTTTAAACCATGATCCCGTGGTTTCTAGCAGTTAAATATGCATCTGCTTTTCGACTAGGAATGCAACATTGTATCTAATGTATTTTTGGACTAAGAAGAGAGAGCGATTTGAGACTGTGGTTCTATTAACAATCATTACTTCTGATAAATTTAATTCTATTTTATAGTAACTTTACCTTTGGATAAGGGTGGGGAACTGAGAAACAGTTTTTCTTGTGAAACAGTTGTTGTATCTTGTTTTTATACTTGCACTTTCAGAATGTATTTTTAACATTATGACTATTGTCCCTTCTGTTAAAAATAATACAAAGAATATTTTGTCAAAATGATGTTCATATTTTTGCCCCATATATGTATATACACGTTTATGCACATTTATACAGACACAAAACAGTAAATGCCTGAACCACCAGAAAATGACACACAATTTGAACAAAAGGGGTGAGAAATTGCAGGTCTGTGTCATTTCACATGAGGGAAAATAAAGAAAATTGCTTGAAAAACACAGAAAAGTTGTAGGGAAATGTTCAGCAATTGCAGAAGAATTACTACTTCATGAGGCATTTTTCCTTATTATTTTTATCTTTAAGTAGAATATGCAGTGTTCTGTTTATGAACGTGTTTACATCTCAGCTTTTCTCTTTGATCCTCATTTAGACCTAGCAATTGACACTGTCTTCAAAGGATCTTGGACAATGTCGAAAGAGGATGTGACATATTCAACAGTATACCTGCAAAGAAGTGCAGAACCTGTTGGTGAACAGCCTATTTCTGATTCTCAAAGACTGAAATGCTGGAGTAATTATGCCTACATTGTTCAGTATCCCTCATGCCACAGGCTTAAGAAGCTTAAAGAAAAACATGCAAAAAACATAACTCTCCTAATATGAAGCAAAAGGAAATCTTTATTTTGTCTGCTTTAATTTTCCAGACTTTATGCCTTCTCATTTTTTTTTTCCTTTTTTTTTTTTTTACATCTTTCTGCATTTACTGGTCAGGGCCAGTCACATTTACCTCATGTATCATTTTCTGATATTCAAATTCTCTCTGGTGCTTCCTCTAATGACAAGTCCAGTCTTCTGTTGGGACACAATTCTGCTCATGTTGCTAATTTCTTAATTTCCCTGCCCCTACCCTCTCTCTTTATTGCAAAGTATCACTTGAGACTAAATGAGATTTTTTGTTTTGTTTTCTTTTTAAGCTTTCAACTGTCCTGCTGCTCAATTTCCAGCTGAAGTTATAATCTTCTGTTTGGGATACCACAGTTGATTACTGTAGAAATGACTGTAATATTCATTATCCACCATTTGTTGGAAGTGTGGAAGAAGGCTGTGATTAAACAAAAATTGGCTTAGATTTTGCTTCAAACTTCTACTACATTACTTTAAGGACTTAATCAACATTTTACTGTTGGTGTTGCAAAATGTTTTTCTCTGTCACTTGCTTGGTCAGTACAAATGTGGTAGATTATTTACCACTGCAGGAATCCACACCCTTTTCCATGGAACTTTGAAGTTCCTCCCACTGGAGACTGAATTCACACCTCCACTTTGACATCAGGGTCAATCATGTGGTTTGCTTTGACAGATAAAGCTTGAAGTTTGCTTGAATATTCAGGCTTATCCTCTTGTACCTTTTCTGTCTTTGTAAAAAGAACCCATTCTATTAAGATGTCAGCCCAAGGAAGATGAATAATATAGAACTATATTTGGACTCGACCCACACCCTGGAACCCATTATACACTAGAAAGCCAATTCCCTGCCTACCCACACACAAGGAAGAAAGAATAAATGGTTGTTTTAAATCACTGAGCTTTGGGACTGTTTACTGTGTAACAATAGCTGACTAATATGACCATCCACTTTGATAACTATGAGGAAAACAATGTATTATTAATTAACTTCAGTTACATCATCAATTAACATTTATAGCATACTCATTGTGTATAGAAAAATGCATTCTTGGGAGCCATAAAATGTATAGAGAAGTTTTGGATACTGCTCTCAAAGATTCTGATAAAAGGTCATAACACTTATCTAATTGATTATTTTAATAAGATTTATTGCAAGCTGACTCTGTGCCAGAAACTGCTACAACCTGGAGGAAAAAAGATAAACCAGGCCCAGGCCTGACCTCAATGAGCATGAGGCCTAGGAAGAGGAAAGAGACTTGCAAACAAAGTAGTGCTGTATAAAATTACACACCAGGACTATGTTTGAATTATACATAATGCAACAGTTTGGAGCCCAGCATATTATGTCAGAGTGCTCAGATTAGAATCCAGGCTCAACTACTTCCCTTACCTTTATTGGCCTTAGTTCCATCACTTAGAAAAGCCAGAGAATTAGCATTCATGACAGTGCCAGACACAGAACATTAACTCAGTGTTAATTATTATTATCTATACCATTATTATTATAAGTATCAGTAGCACCAGCACTATTAAAGATGAAGTGGCTGATATTTCCTTGAGCATGGCATGTTTAGAGATATTGAAAGCACGGTGCTAAATGTTAAACAGTATTAGGAAAAGAATGAAGCAAGACTCCACTCTCAGGGAGCTTCCCAGAAACATTGACATGGAATGGCTGGTAATCACAGATGGTTGAAAGAATGGTAACTGAAAAAAATCATGTAATATATACCTTGTCAATTCAAACAAATTAAAAAAAAAATTATTTTATGTCCATATAACCACCCATACCTGACCAGTTAAGGGCTTTCACTTGTATGGTGACATGTGTCTCAATCTTGCTGAAGACAACACTATGTAAACTCATTCTTGGTGGTTAAAATTAAAATTAAAAGGGAATAGTTTGTATTTCTTCCTCGATAAATTGACCCAGTCTGACCTACATCATCAGACACACAGTCGTAGACAAAAAATTCCTGTGTAGTTCTGTTGAAGTTGTATACACTGGTCTGGAGCCATACCTCTGCCATTTGTAAATGAAAATGTAAAAATTAATAAAGTTTCTATAGCTTTCTTTATGTACCACATTTCAAATCCAAACTAAGTGCCTGTAAAACAACCCTTATATTAAACCAAATTATTGGATTAATCACAGTATCTAATTTCCATCCGAAATATACATGCAAAAAAGACCCAGAAAAGGCTTGTTATTAAAGTTTAATATGAAGAATAAAAGCAATTATAATATGATAATAGATAGCTTAAAGTGTTTGTGTGCCTGGAACCAGGAGAGGACCAGGGAAGTTCCCTGCACATGGTATAGATGACTGTTAGGGTGTTTTAGGTGAAATTGCAGAGGTAGGGTGACGAATGGACTGATTATACATATATATATAAACCCCAAATGTTCTCTCCTTCAAAAGTGGATATTTGGTTGATTACAGAAGCTTATATACACCTATAAAACACACAAACACACACATACACTCACAAATCATTAAGTAAAGACAGATATCTTCATAAAAATAAACAAAGGATATATAGAGAGAATTCATAGAAAAGGAAATATAAATGGCTATCATATTAAATCTTTGACCTTACCAGTAACTAGAGAAATTAAAATAAAATTAAAACAATATTAAAACATTTTTTACTTATCGGATTGGCTAAGTTTAAAACAAATACATAATGACAAGCTGGTAAGAAAACAGGATAGAGGGTCCGTGATATACACAGTTTTGGTGTAAAGGATCTTAAAGATCAACTTGACACTATCTATCAAATTAAAAAATGTGCCCGACAAATACATAATGACAAGCTGGTAAGAAAACAGGATAGAGGGTCCGTGATATACACAATTTTGGTGTAAAGGATCTTAAAGATCAACTTGACACTATCTATCAAATTAAAAAATGTGCC
>NW_007729514.1:7858-9765 GCF_000696425.1 Galeopterus variegatus | reverse complement strand
GGAGACATACTGCTGATTACTAAAGGAGGACTTTTTCTGTATTAATCCACAGTTTTAATTTCTTACAAAAAAAGTATACTCGTGGTTTTCTGTGTAATTATAAATAAATAAATAAATAGGACTTTCATTTCTGAGAAAGGTGGAAAAACAGAGATTGGATTTATAATCTCTGCTGAAACAACCAAAAAAAATTGACAAAATAAATGTATGAAGCAATTTCAAGATGCTGGTTATCAGAAAGTAAGGGTCAGTAATCTCGACAAATGGGAAACAAATGAGATGAGGCTTATGACTTTCCAAGATGACTGCCTTGAGAAAGTTTCTAGGCTGTAACACAAAAAAGGGGAACCCAGGCAACACCCAGAGGATTCCTTTCATTGGCAACAGAGTTGAGATTCTGGGAGAGGCAAGGTGGTGACTAGCATTTTCAGGACCGAGTATCAGAAAGGAAGAGCTGTCCTCAAAGAGAACTCCAGAGGTCTGCAAAGAGTTCCTCTAAGAATTCAGTGTGTGCTGATCAGTGAATTTATGTGAGGGAACTACCTGAGGCTGGAGAAAGAACCATCTGAAAGGAGACAACACACAGGGCTGGGAGTAGTGCTGTTTTTATGATTCATGGGGCATTAAGTAGAGCAAACCCAAGGATCTTGCCATAGAATTGTGTCAGGTGAAATAAACATCCAAAGACTGAGCTCCACTCTGGTCCATCTATCAAATCTTAAAACCAAGACTCTTAAGGATCAAAATATATTCAAGTAACTTAAGTGCATCCCACAACAAAAGCTAATAATATTTACAGAGATGTGAATAGCCAGCACTCAACAAGGTAAAGTTCAAAATGTCTTTCGTCCAAACAAAAATTACTTTCAAAACCCCTACAAAATCACAAAATTATAAAAAGAAACTTTTAAATAAGGCCTATGTATAGGAGTTAAATTAATTAATTAAACTGACCCCAAACTGACACGTTATAATTTACAGACATGGGTATTAAAACAGTTGTTAAAATTGCTTTCCATATGTTTAAAAAGTTAAGTAGAGATATGAAATATATCTTTTGAATACATATATATATGCACATATATTTCTTTTATATATGTATTTATTTTATATATATATTTATATCTATATAAAGGGCCACCTTAAATCCTAAGAGTGAAAATTGCAATGTGTAAAGTTAAAAATACACTGGATGAGTTTAAGGACAGAGTAGACATTGTTAAACAAATGCAAAATAACTTGAATGTGTAGCAATAAACATTCAGATGAAACAGAGATAAAAGAGATAACTTTTTTAAGAGAGAGTGAAAGAACATCAGTGCCCTGTGAGATACTGCAAGTGGCCTAATATATGTGAAAAGGGATGGGAGAGAAAAACATTTGAGATATGATAACCCAGTTTTCTACATTTAATGAAAATTATAAATCTGGAGATTCAAGAAGCAAAAAGAATCCCCAAGCACAAAAGACATGACAGAAACGATATCAAGGCATATCATAATCAAATTGCTCAAACCAGCAATAAAAATAAAATCTTAAAGACAATCTTATGTACAGAGGAGCAAAAAAAAAAAAAGGATACTAGCAGATTTTTTGTTACCAAAAAAAATGCTTCTAAGAAGATAGTGAAGAAATACTTTTAAAGTACTGCCCACCTGCCCCTCCATCATAGTGTAGAATTCTACTTCCAGTGAAAATATCTTTCAAAAACAAAGATGAGATAAAAGCATTTTCAGATACACAAAGCTGAAAGAATTCCTTATTGGTAGATATCCACTACAAAAACCATTAACAGAATTCCCTCAGGCATAAAGTAAATGACATTGTTAGACTTTGATAAGTTAAAATGTGAGCTATATACCCTAAAGCAAACATTAAAATAACAAAACAAAGAGTTTTAGCTAATA
>NW_007729514.1:0-7840 GCF_000696425.1 Galeopterus variegatus | reverse complement strand
ATGTGAGCTATATACCCTAAAGCAAACATTAAAATAACAAAACAAAGAGTTTTAGCTAATAGGCCAACAAAGGAGATACATTTGAATTTTATAAAATACACTCAATCCAATAGTTGGGTGGAATAAAACCCATAACTCAAAGAACAAAGTATAGGTGGGACAAATAGAAATTAAATACTATGATGATAGACTTAAACCTAACCATCCCTAAAATCACTCAAAAATCACACTAAATATAAATGGTCCAAATGTCCCAATTAAAAAGATGAGATTGTAAGCTTGGATTAAAAACAACAGCAAGACTCAACCATACACCACATACAAGAAAGCCACTTCAAATATAAAGATACACCTACAAAAAGATACAAATATAAAAGTAAAAGTATGTTAAGGATATACAATGCTAACATTAGACAAAAGAAAGCTGGAGTGGCTATTAAATATCAGACAAATAATACTTCAAAGCAAAGAATATCATCCATGATAATTCTTTCTAATAATGATTAAGTGCCAATATATCACAACATAATTATAAAATTTTATGCACCTAATAACAGAACTTCAAAATACATGAAGCAAAAATGATGAGAACAGCAAAGAGAAATAAACCAATTCACACCTATAGTCAAATATTTCAATATTGCTCTCTCAATAATTGGGAAAACAGTAGAAAGAAAATCAGTAAAGATATAAAAAATTGAAACCAAGTAGGAACTAACATGACATTAACAGAACACTTTAGACAACAAAAGCAGAATACACATTTTTTCCAAGTGCACACAAAAAATTTCCCAAGGTAGACTATGTTCTGGACTATAAAAATAAGCTTTAATTAATTTAAAAGTGTTTCAAATTATATAAACAATTTCTACTATGATATAAATAAAATAGAAATATTTTAGATAATATTCAGATTTGGGGAAACAAATAACAATTTTAAAGAGTCTATGGGCTAAAGCATATATGAACTGTCTTCAAAAACTTCATGGAAATATTTGCATTATATATTTTTTGTTTTTAATTGAAACATAATTAATTATACATACTTGTGGGGCACAGAGTTGAATATCAATACCTGTATACAATGTGTGATCATCAAATCAGGATAATTAGCATATTCATCAATACAAAATGGAATCATTCTTTGTGTCCATTAACCAATTTCTCAATAACCCCACTTCTTCTCCCCTTTTTCCGACTCCAGTAACCATAATTCTGTTCTCTTCCTCTGAAAGTCCTATGTATTATTGTGATTATTGTGTGTTTGTTTTTAGTTCCCACTTATGAGTGAGGTCATGTAATATTTCTCTTTCTGTGACTAGCTTATTTCACTTAACGTACTTTTCTCCAAGCTCATCCATGCTGTGGTGAATGGCAGAATTTGATTCTCTTTTATGGCTGAGTAGCATTCCATTGTGTACATATACCATATTTTCCTTATTCAGTTGTCTGTCAATCAGCATTCAGATTGGTTCCATGTCTTGGACATTATAAATAGAGCTGCAATAAACATGGAAGTGCAGGTATTCCTTTGACATGATGATTTCCATTCCTTTGGTAGTGGGATTGCTGGATCATATGGTAATCCTTTCCATAGTTGTATGAGAAACCACCATACTATTTTCTCTAAAGGCTGTACTAATTTACAATCCCACCAACAGTGTAGAAGGGTTCCCCTTTCTTGGAATCCTTGTCAGCATTTGTTATTCTCTGAATTTTTGGTAATAGTCAGTCTCACTGAGGTGAGATGATATCTCAGTGTGGTTTTGATTTGCATTTAACTGATGATTACTGTTGAGCATTTTTTCATCCACCTGTTGGCCATTTATATGTCTTCTCTTGAGAAATGTCTATTCAACTCCTTTGCCTATTTTTTAATTGAATCATTTGTTTTTCTTACTATCAAGCCATTTGAGTTACTTGTATATTGATGTGTTGCTGTATTCTGTTTGCTAATATATTGTTGAGGATATTTGCATCTCTGTTCATCAGAGATATTGGCCTGTAGTTTTCTTTTTGTTATATTGTTGTCTGGCTTTGTGTCAGGGTGATACTGGCCTCAAAGAACAAGTTTGGGAAAATGGCCTCTGTTTCAATTTTTTGGAATAGTTTTTCTGTTTCAGCGTTGCTTATTCTATTTTATTAGTCACTTTTCCTTAATTACTATAAATCAAGTATTTTTACCATGTTCTTTTTTCCCCCTTATTTTATTTTATTAGTAATATGCACATTTATTTGTTCAAATAACATAACAAATACATAAATTGAATAACATGGATAACAAAATACTCTAGAAAGTAGGGCTTCAAATTTTCACTAAAACTGGAGATGTAAAACATTAAAATTTACATGTTTCATTTTATAATCTCTACAATTATTTGAAATACCTCTCTAAAGTCTTCCAAAAGCATGCAAATATTGTATTTTCACAGGAAGAAAAAAATTTTTCAAAAGCATATTAATATCTAATGAAATATATATAAATAATACAAATAAATAAAAATACAAATAAAATATATAAACATATTTTAACAGAGGAAGATAACCTTTTATAAAGCATATTAATTTCTAAGCTAATCAACAAGCACACTTAATAAAAATTAATCAAGAATAGAAATTAAATATTTAAGTTTATCAACATAAATTGCAAAAGAAATCAACAGAACAGAAATTAAACACAAGGGCACTTCAAAAAGTTTGTGGAAAAATCTAATTGAAAGATAATGGAAATCCTTCCATAACATCTTTTCTTGTTTTTTTTTTGTTCTGTTTTAATATTTCTTATTTTGTTAAAAAAAAACAACAAAGACTAAGATCACAGAAAATATGTTCTCTAACCACAATAACAGGATGAAATTTAGAAAACTCACAAATGTGCGGAAATTAAACAATACTCTCCTAAATAAACAATGGGCAAAAAGAAAAATCACAGGGAAATTAGAGATTACTTTGAGGTAAAAATCTAATCACAATATATGAATATTTATAGGATGCAGGACTCGTGCAGTGCTTAGAAAAAAATTTATACCTGTAAACACCTATATTAAAAATAAGAAACATTTCAAAGAAGAAATGCAAACTCCTACCTTAAGAAAACAGAAAAAGCAGAGCAAATTAAACCAAAAGCAAATATAAGTAGAAAATAACAAAGATTATAAAAGAAATATATGAAATAGGGAATTAAAAAACAATACAGAAAATCAACAAAACCAAGAGCTAAATTCTTTAGAAAGATCAACAACATTTGCAAATCTTTATCTACACTGACCAAGAAAAAGAGAGAGAAGACCAAAATAACTAACATCAGAAATAAGAGAATTCCAGTCAAAATGGTGGAATAGACAGTCCCCAGCGTCACTCTCTNTATTAGTAATATGCACATTTATTTGTTCAAATAACATAACAAATACATAAATTGAATAACAGATGGATAACAAAATACTCTGTAGAAAGTAGGGCTTCAAATTTTCACTAAAACTGGAGATGTAAAACATTAAAATTTACATGTTTCATTTTATAATCTCTACAATTATTTGAAATAGCTCTCTAAAGTCTTCCAAAAGCATGCAAATATTGTATTTTCACAGGAAGAAAAAAAAAATTTCAAAAGCATATTAATATCTAATGAAATATATATAAATAATACAAATAAATAAAAATACAAATAAAATATATATAAATATATATTTTAACAGAGGAAGATAACCTTTTATAAAGCATATTAATTTCTAAGCTAATCAACAAGCACACTTAATAAAAACAAATCAAGAATAGAAATTAAATATTTAAGTTTATCAACATAAATTGCAAAGAAAATCAACAAAACAGAAATTAAACACAAGGGCACTTCAAAAAGTTTGTGGAAAAATCTAATTGAAAGATAATGGAAATCCTTCCATAACATCTTTTCTTGTTTTTTTTTTGTTCTGTTTTAATATTTCTTATTTTGTTTTGTGTTCTGTTTTAATATTTCTTATTTTGTAAAAAAAAAACAACAAAGACTAAGATCACAGAAAATATGTTGTCTGACCACAATAACAGGATGAAATTTAGAAAACTCACAAATGTGCGGAAATTAAACAATACTCTCCTAAATAAACAATGGGCAAAAAGAAAAATCACAGGGAAATTAGAGAGTACTTTGAGGTAAAGATCTAATCACAATATATCAAAATTTATAGGATACAGGACTCGTGCAGTGCTTAGAAAAAAATTTATACCTGTAAACACCTATATTAAAAATAAGAAACATCTCAAAGAAGTAATGCAAACTCCTACCTTAAGAAAACAGAAAAAGCAAAGCAAATTAAACCAAAAGCAAATATAAGTAGAAAATAACAAATATTATAACAGAAATATATGAAATAGGGAATTAAAAAACAATACAGAAAATCAACAAAACCAAGAGCTAAATTCATTAGAAAGATCAACAACATTTGCAAATCTTTATCTAAACTGACTAAGAAAAAGAGAAGACCAAAATAACTAAAATCAGAAATAAGAGAATTCCAGTCAAAATGGTGGAATAGACAGTCCCCAGCGTCACTCTCTCCCACAAGTCAACTAATTTAACACTGTTAAAAAGCAACAACAGCCAAGCTGGGGCCACTAGACCTTGGGGGATGAGGAGGGGAGACCTGCATGAAAGCCAGAGAAGCCACGATGAGAGAAAGAAAAAACCTCTCTGACAGTTTTGAGCCCTGGCCACTTCCAGGCTGGAGCTGCTGAGTGCATGGAGCAGGAGGTGGCAGAAGCCACAGCTGTGCCCTCTGGATGAAGTTGCATGGAGGCAGCAGGGGAGAAGAGGTCCTCTGTTAGCCCAGGCCACAAAGACCACTAATTGTGTTCCTGTGGACTGACACAGGAGCGAGGAGCCACAACAACTGAAAAAAAGGAGCCACTCAGAGGCTAGTGAGTCATATCAAGGGACCAGCATACAGCCTGTCCCATGGGATGTGTTAGCAGCATGTGTGGTAAGAGAGACGGTCCTACCGGGAGAACACTGGGACACAGCAAGGACAGCTGATCTGCCCCCCAATCAGCGTAAGACCACTCAGAGGAAACTGGTCAGGAATATAGAATTGCATTGGGTGCAGTCTGATGAAAAGGTTCAGGCCCAGACCAATGTTTCTACACAACCCAGGTACATTAGATTTCATTAAACTGGAGGTCCTATATAGTCGACCATTAAAACCTGAGAAGCACAAAAAGCCTTCCCCAGGGAATAAAGCAAAGCAGCAATTTAGCTCAAGTACTCATCCCCACTGGAAGTCCCCCCACTTTAGAAGTAAGCAAAAGACAACAAATTAGTTCCAGTGCAGAGTCAAAGTGGTGGGAACAGCAAATAATCCAACACAGAACTGAAAGGAAAAACAGAGTACCCACAACTGGAGACAAAGTTTGATATTAACTAGTAAAGGTCTTATTTCACCAAAGAACACCTATAACACCTAGAAGGACTAGAAGTCCCTCGGCTACCAAGCCAGAAAGGGGCAACAACAGGCACACTGCCAGTGCCACGGGGCCTTCCCAGGATCCTGAGGTATGGAGCTGAGGACTGGACCCTCTGCCCACAACTAGACATACTGCCAGTGCCATGGGGTCCACCTGGGGTCCGGAGGCATGGAGTTGGGGACTCGACCCCCCCTCCCATAACCAGGCACATCACCAGTGCCACAGGGACTTCCCAGGGTCCTGAGGTGTGGAGTCAGGGACCCGACCCCCTCCAACAACCAGGCATGACACCATTGCCACCACCAACGGGGTAAGGAGCATGCCAAAAACTTCACCTCCATGTGGGTGGCCCACCACAGCTACCACAATAGCCAGGGCTGCTACAAAGCAGCTAGATGCCACAACCACCATGTAGATGGTCCACCAGCCACTGGAGTGCATTGACACAAGGAGAGTAACCAGCAGAGACCAAAGAAAGAAGAGAGGTCTCTCTTCATAAAGCTCATTCCAGGGTGAGCAAAGAAGCACCTGTTCTATGACAATACTGGGGGACCTGAACACACCTCTCAGCATTGGACAGATCATCTAGGCAACAAATCAACATAGCAATCATTACTCTTTCAGAAGGAGAGTAGAAATCTAGGGTTATCAGAGGGGACAGCAGCAGGGTGAGGGGGATAGGGAGAGATTGAAGAAAGGGCATAAAAATATGTATGATTTGTAATATATATGCGAGTAATATTGATTTGATCAAAATATGTCAATGTTGAAACTCAAATATATGTATAATCAATTATGACTCAATGAAAATTTTAAAGAAAAAAACAAGGGCATTATCACATTGTCGTTATGTTTTTTTGTGTGGAGGTAAGATTTAGTTTCTTTCTCCTTTGCATTTTTTTTCAATAGTGGGTTTTATCTTTCATGGGTATTTGTAGCAGTGAGTATTGTTTTTTGGATTCCAGATGCAGTACTTCCTTGAAGATTTCTTGTAGGTAGGTCTGGTTGTGTAGTAGTGAACTACAGCAGATTTTTTTTTTTTTGGTTTGGAAAATGCAGTATTTTCCCCTCATTTCTGAAGGGTAGACTTGCTGGGTATAGTATTCTTGACTGGCAGTTTTTTTTTTTTTTTTTTCTTGGAGTGCATTGACACAAGGAGAGTAACCAGCAGAGACCAAAGAAAGAAGAGAGGTCTCTCTTCATAAAGCTCATTCCAGGGTGAGCAAAGAAGCACCTGTTCTATGACAATACTGGGGGACCTGAACACACCTCTCAGCATTGGACAGATCATCTAGGCAACAAATCAACATAGCAATCATTACTCTTTCAGAAGGAGAGTAGAAATCTAGGGTTATCAGAGGGGACAGCAGCAGGGTGAGGGGGATAGGGAGAGATTGAAGAAAGGGCATAAAAATATGTATGATTTGTAATATATATGCGAGTAATATTGATTTGATCAAAATATGTCAATGTTGAAACTCAAATATATGTATAATCAATTATGACTCAATGAAAATTTTAAAGAAAAAAACAAGGGCATTATCACATTGTCGTTATGTTTTTTTGTGTGGAGGTAAGATTTAGTTTCTTTCTCCTTTGCATTTTTTTTCAATAGTGGGTTTTATCTTTCATGGGTATTTGTAGCAGTGAGTATTGTTTTTTGGATTCCAGATGCAGTACTTCCTTGAAGATTTCTTGTAGGTAGGTCTGGTTGTGTAGTAGTGAACTACAGCAGATTTTTTTTTTTTTGGTTTGGAAAATGCAGTATTTTCCCCTCATTTCTGAAGGGTAGCCTTGCTGGGTATAGTATTCTTGACTGGCAGTTTGTTTTTTTTTTCCTTTCAGTATTTTGAATATATCATCCTATTTTCTTCTGGCCTGCAGTTTCTCTTGAAAAATCTGCATTAGTCTGATAGGGGCTCCCTTATTGGTAACCTGACACTTTTCTCTCACTTCTTTTAAGATTCTCTCCTTGTTTTTGAGCTTTGCCAATTTGACCATAATGTGTCTTGGACAGGATCTTTCTGGGTTGAATTTGTTTGGGGATATTTGAGCCTCCTGGATCTGAAGGTCCATGTCTCTCCTTATACCTGGGAAGTTTTCTGTTATTATTTCATTGAATAGGTTTTCCATGCCTTTTCCTTTCACTTCCCCTTCTGGAACACGCATGATTCAAATGTTTGTGCACTTAAAGTTGTCTGCTAGCTCTCTTAGATTTTATTCATTTTTTAAAAGTATTTTTTTCTTTCTTTTTTTTTTGTATGATTGGGTTATTTCAAAAAGACTATCTTCAAGATCAGAAATTCTTGTATCTGCTTGTTCTACCCTGCTGCTTATGTTATTGGCTGTGTTTTTTTATTTCATTGAGTGAATCCTTCAGTTTCAT
>NW_007729513.1:444402-456713 GCF_000696425.1 Galeopterus variegatus | reverse complement strand
ATGGCAGAGGCACTTGGTTCCAGCTCCACACCTGGGCCTGCTCCCTCCCATAACCTTTCTCCCAAACTTGACACTCACTGCCCAGATAAAAGGGAAAGCAAAGTCTTTTAAAAAATGATTAACATGTTGCTTGTTCATAGCATCATCAGTCATCTTGTCTGTCTTCCCAGCCTCTAGTATGGGCGAGTGCTAATTTGCAAAGCAATTCTAAGAGTGGTCAAATACAGATATAGCCGAGTGTAGAATAGGTGGTGGAGGGAACTGGGTTTGACTCCTGATCCTGCCACTGCATTAGAAACATGATGACCTGCATAGGTTAAATACCTTGATTTTGCCACCCCACTAGGTATACCTAGATCAAAGCATGATGTACACCATAAATATAGACAATTTTTACTTGTCAATTTTTTTAATTAAATAAATAAATGAATGGCAGTCTGCAATCATTAAAAAAATAAGAAGAAGAATATGACAACCTTCTAATGCAACCCTTTTGATTTACAGAGAAGCTGAAGCCCTGAGATATTATATTAAATAACCTGCTTTTCAATCTAGGTTTTAGTTCCTCACCTCCCAAAAGAGGGAGCTATTTTAGTCAATCTCAAAAGGTCTGGTCCAGCTTGGTGCGCTTTTGACTGCTCTTGAACTTGCGCTTTTCAATCTAGGTTTTAGTTCCTCACCTCCCAAAAGAGGGAGCAATTTTAGTCAATCTCAAAAGGTCTGGTCCAGCTTGGTGCGCTTTTGACTGCTCTTGAACTTGCCTGTTACACCATAAACTCTGCCTTGTGAGATCAGATGAGGAGCCTCACCTCTCCGTGCTGGGAACTCACTGTTCCAATCTTCCCACGAGTTAGATTCAGTCAAACGCTGCTAATGGTTGCAGGGTGTGAGCAACTAGTCTTGTGAGCTCTATCCCCCCTCCTGCTGGGTGTGACCTGCCCACTGTCTCCCTGTTGGAGCATCCTTCATCAGCACCCTACCTGGAATCTCACTTGAGTCCTGACCCTGGACCATGTGTTCCAATTCCTGCCTATTCACCTCCCATTGCCCCCAAAGAGGTGGTGCATCTTCTGTCTTCCTCTCCCCTCCAACCCTCAAAGCCCCTACAACTGATTTTCTGGAGCACTAACTTACCTCCGGTCACCCTCATTGAGGTCTTCAAAATAAATGTGCCTATTACTGCTTCCCTTGTGTGTCATTTGCTCAATAAATGAGAATGGGCACAGAGCCCCGAAGTTCTAAGCCCCGAGTCGAAGGGAGTCTCGATCCCTGAGGGACTGACATATGTTGCTGTCTTAGTGAATCTGCAAAAGAAACTGTTAGTCCAAAATGGCTTTGGCCTTCCTTGACAGTATGAGGACAATATTTAAAGGTGCTGGGAAGTCTCTCAACAGTTAAAATATTCCTTGAAAATACAAACTGGCAGACTGAATTCATTATTGTGGATTCTTTTTTTCTTTTAAAAGCAGAAAAACATTTTTCAACACTCGGGTTATGTGCTTTAAACATGATCCTGACATCTGTTCTTTAAAAGCACAATAGAAGGCATGCTTTCAACTACAAACACAGATAAAATATGGAAACACAGCTCTGCATTTCTGGGCTACGGACATGCTAAGTGATAGGGATTTGCATGACTAAGCTTCTACTATGCTGACATATGCAAAATCCAGCAGCAATCAAATCATTCTTCTTCGTCTGACAATGTTAAAATGAGAAACAGAGCCTTCACCTTGAGTCTTAAAACTTGTAGGCTTACCTGAGAATTTGATTTCACCCAATTCAATGACAGATCTATCTACATATTAGGTTGCCTTAACTAATAGCAATGTAGATAGTGATTCTAATTATAGGAACAAATGGTCAGTAGAAATTAGACCAGAGTAATCCAGGCACAATTCACCTGAGATTTGGTGCAAGTTGATTTTTTTGTTTGGCTTGTTTTTGGCAGCTGGACAGTACAGGGATCTGAGCTCCTAACCTTGGTGTTACAACACTAAGCTGTAACCAGCCAGCTCTACAAGTCAATTTTTAAAACTCACCTTTATTTGCAAAAGAATAAAACCTGGAACCTAATGAACATTTATCCTTAAATTTCTCTCATGCTAAGTTTGGCAGTGATGTTTTTTCTCTTCCTTCAACATAGTACAATCTCATGACAATAAATGAATCTTCAAAAGCTTAGTCAAACATTACAGTGACAGTGTCGATTTTGTTATTTTCAATTACAATAAAAATGAATTAGGGGTTCTAATCAAATTATTTTTCCAAAGCATCAATTACCCACCAAAAAAAAAAAAAAAGGCTTAGACTTTGAATTTCCTGAATCAGCCCTAATTTCGAATTTTCTGTTGCCATTTCATAATAAGTAATTGAAATATCCTAAAATTCTCAGTTGTTTGTTCTTGGGGAACCAAGGGGTGGGACATTCAAATGTCACCAAAGCCCTGTGTTAAACAACACGTCTTAATGTTAGTTTAGTAAATACAGTCATTGCTCAAGCCTGGATAAAGAGTTCTAGTGGCCGCTCACACCTGGATTATTTAATAGGACAAAAATACAGCAGCCAAACCCCCAGTCTTACTGGTCCAGCCTGAACTTGAATCTGGACTTCCTTCCTCTAGCATTTCTCCATGTTGTAGATGAGCTGCTGGCTGTGGTCTGATTCATTTCTAGAACTGGGTGTCCTTCTTCCTGAGAGGAGTCATTGGCCAGCCACACCTGGTACCCATTTCACAGAGCTATGCAGAAAACAAAGTGTGTCTTGCAGATTGCTGAGAAACCAGCCTGTGTGGACCTGTCCCAGATGCTCCCTCCCTACCTGCATGAGAACAGTAACAGTGATGCAGGAGGAGGTTGTTGGCTCAAGTGTCTGGAGTGAGATTGGTTCTCAGGGGGTAGGAAATGGATGCCGGTGCTTTGCTAGTAGTAGAGACCTGCCCAGCTAGGTCCACAGTGGTGGCAGGACCTCTGATGGAGCTATAGAAGCCCAGAGGAAGTGGCAATGCCTGACTTCTAGCCAACTCAAAAGACTGGACAATCAGTATTTCAGCAGTGACCATGAAGGCCTGAAGACCAGTCTTGAGGACTGCAGAGGCCTCCAAGTCTTTCACATCATTGCTTCCCAGACTGTAATGTGCATATGAATCACCTAGATGTCTTGTTAAAATGCAAATTCTGATTCAGTAGGTCTGGAGTGGGACCCAAGATTCTGTATTTCTTTTTTTTTTTTTTTTTCCTTTTTGTCTTTTTTCATGACCGGCAACGGGATCGCAACCCTCCATCATGTCCACGCAAAGAGCATACAAACGGTTCTTTGTTATTACAGTGCCCCTATTTTTGGAATGGATGGTCTTGTTTTAAAAAAAATCCTTTTAGAACCATTTCACAATTTCCTTGCTTCCCTACTTCTCAGTTGAAAGTCCTAGTTAAATAATCTCTTACTGTCACAGCAAGTTCTGAAGCATCTTCTCTACATACGATGTCATGCTATGCTCCTGACATGTACATCACCTCACTTATCTCCATGAAAGGTAGGTTTCAAGAATCTCATTTTATAGCTGGGGAAATGGCATCTCAAAGAGTTTTGTTTTTGTTTTTGTTTTTTTTAAAGATGACCGGTAAGGGGATCTTAACTCTTGGATTGGTGTTGTCAGCACCACGCTCAGCCAGTGAGCTAACCAGCCATCCCGATACAGGATCTGAACCCATGGCCTTGGTGTTATCAGCACCGCACTCTACCGAGTGAGCCACGGGCCGGCCTTCAGAGAGTTTATATAACTTGTTCAAGCTCTCTTGATACTGAGTGATTGAACTGAAAATTGAACTCAGGTCCATTCACTCCACATCTGTTCTTATTTGTTCGTTGATCTCCACCAGACCACACTACCTCCAAGCCTTCTCGTGGGCCCACAAACAGCCTTTAGCATCATCACCCACCTACTTCAGATTCCATTTCCTAGTCCCATCATAGCTTTCCCAAAAAGAATAGAATATTCTGCACCAGGGGCTTAATTCACCCTCTCTTAACATCCATTTGGAGCCTTCCCAAACAAGGGAAGACTGTGGTCTAAAGCCAAGAACATGTCTGATCCTTGATTCATCTTACTTTTCCAGATTTCTAATGGTAGGTTTATGAGCCATCTCCAATCATTCTGGTAAAGCTTCTCCAACAAAGAATTCTATTCCTAGAGGGCTGAACACAGCTTCATCAGGGTTCAGGACATTGTGGACACTACTAAGTCTTACCCTTTCCCAGAGGGATAAAAACCTCTATTAGTGCTCAAGATGACACACCCCTCTCATCAAAAACCATTCCAAGGAATTCACTGAGGCTTTACCTTATCCCTCACACAGTTGGCTTCATTAGGTCCACTAGTACAGAGACCTTGACTTGCTCCTAAAATTATTTTGGGGTCTTACGACTTTCAAGACAAATTGTTCATGGCATAGATGGCCATTACATTGTAAGGCAGGTAGCACAGGTAGCCAGAGAGACCCAGACTCAAATTGGACTGCAACTTAGAAGCTGTGACACCTTGGGCAAGCTACTTCCCTGAGCTTCAACTTACTTAACTGTAAAATATCAGCAATGGTAGCTGAACATAAGGCTGGTAGAGGATTAAGTGGGGTATCCTACAAGAAGTACCTGGCCCAAAGTTGCTATACAACAAATGAACTGGAGACCTCTCACAAGGTAAAGAATTTTACTCTTTGTTGCCTTTCCCACTGCTGTATGTTGTCTGAGTGTAGCAATGGGTAGGGGGAATCCCAATCACTTTTTTATTTCTCTTCTCATCAGTTAGCAATCCATTTTCTGGCAAACTTTCAGGTCCTTTCCATCTTAGTCAGGCTGAAGCCAAATAATAATAATTTTTTAAAAATCTTATCCATCTACGTATCATTACTTCTTTTAAGATGACAAATTGGGGGCTGGCCGGTTAACTCACTTGGTTAGAGCGTGGTGCTGATAACACCAAGGTCAAGGGTTCAGATCCCCTTACCGGCCAGCTGCCAAGTAAAATAAATAAATAAGATGGTAAATTGGTCCAAGTACGGATCAATCTAAAATTCTGTCATTCTTCCGAGATGGTGTGTTGGGCCACGTCTTGATCCCATTAGATCTTATCTACATGACCTCTTGTAGTGCTTCGAAAACTGCTTGGAAAATACACATTTGGACTGGGGCTTAACCCACAACTGTGTACGTCATCTATCCACATTTCAGTGACACTTCATCAGCCCCCTATATTGAACTCCTATCCTTCAGTTACTCAAATTCTACATGTAAACTAGAGCCTGCATTTTCTTCTGCTCTGTCTCAGAGTTATCAAGCTAAAGAAAACTGCTTTCCAAGTCCGGGTTCAAATCCAGGTCAAAATGATCCCATTTCCCCTCCTCATTATCCCACCATCAACCCCCTCCAAGGCCCCAGTATGTAGCATACAGAGCTAGGCACAGGGTTGAACGATTGAGTGAATAAATGCATGAACAATTGTTCCAGCAGGTTTGGAGGCACTATGTCAAGTGTGCTAGGACACAGGCCATCTGCTTTGTATCTTGACACCACAGGGTGTTTATTTTAGTCATTTCTCTTAGCTCTCTCCAACCTCCTGAGCACCAGCATGTTTATAGCCATTCAATAATACCTCTTAGCCAGGGAAGTCAAAGTAGTTCAAGATGAGTGATGGTAATTAACAGTCCTGCGAAATTATGTCTGTGGATAAAAGGAGAAAATCACCAACATATAAACAGAACTCAGGTGTTCTATTGTACAGAACCCTAAAGATGTTGCCTACAAGATCAGCTCCATGCTCCTAGAGTGGCATGGGTGACCTTCACAGCCCCGTCTCCCACTGCCCCACATCACAAACCTCGTGCTCGGATGCTCTAGTTCCTCGCTACTCAGAGTGAGGCTCAGGACCATCGGCATCAACATCATCCAGGAACTTGTGAGAACTGCAGAATCTTGGGCCCCTCTCCAGATCTACTGGGTCCGGATCAGCCTTTTAACAAAATCCCCAGGGGATCAAAATGCTGCTTTTCTGGGGACTATACTGTACTACAGCCAGACTCTAGATCACCCTTCATACCTCCAAGCCTTTGCTCATATTATTCCTTCTGCCTGCAGTATCTTTCCCTGCCTTCTCTCCATACATTCTACACAATTTCAGTTTCTATGTAGAAACCATCAGAGCATCCATCTTAGCATTGAGCAAAAAGAACAGCTTGCTTATCTGGACTCGACTTATGCATTCCTAACCACCTTGAATCGTAATTAGTTGGTAACATGTGTTGGTTTCTCCTGTAGGATTGAGTTGTTCAACAGTAGGGACCATGTTCATTTATCATCCAGCACACAATATGTGCTCAATAAATGTTCACCGAATGAATATTGATACTGGCCATATGCTCTTTGTCATTTTTACATGTTCAATAGGTTCCAGAAGAAGCAATGTTGTTTATAAGACATCCCACCAGATTTTAAATTGTGCCACACTCTCACACAGCAAACACCTGTGCGCTTGCTGGATGAAAGGACATCTTGACACAGAAACCTGAGACATTATCTTTTTAAAGATGCCGTCGTATATGTTCTGAAACTAAGAAATGGTCTGCTCCTGATCATCTTTGGCAGGTGATTATAAACTGCAGAACATGAACGTAAAGGCTAATTTGTAAACCATCACTAGGAACCAAGATAGGCCAAAATAAGCCCTTACAAAAAAAATTTTTTTTCCAGTCCAAGAGCACACAACAAGCTTTGTGGGTAGGTAACTTGATTACCACCCCCCAAAAAAAAAGAATTTTATAACACACTTTGAGAATCGATGCTATTGAAATAAATCTTACATTCCATTTTTTTCCAGTCCAAGAGCACACAACAAGCTTTGTGGGTAGGTAACTTGATTACCACCCCCCAAAAAAAAGAATTTTATAACACACTTTGAGAATCGATGCTATTGAAATAAATCTTACATTCCTCTCATTATTTTCTGCTTCTCACCCCAACCTCATTCACAACTATATTCTAACAGCTTGGTTTGAAATGACTACCACTATGAAATTTTTCTTCTTTCTCAAAGCCCCAACCAAATCCCACTGGGAATGAAAAAGCTATGCAGAGAGATTGTTGAAATTGCCCATAAGTTGGATTTTTTTATTACAGTGACTGCTGCTTTAAAAGCCAGCCGTAACTCATACGGCTTACAAATGATTGCCTCATGCAGGGAAAGTAAAATTATCTTTCTCCACGTAGATGCACACTTGCCCAAATTCTAAGGGTGGTTTATGTGTTTACAATTGAGATCCTGTAACAGCCGAGGTGCCTGTTAAAGCTACACAGACAGTCCTGGGACAACTCAGCTCTGTGTATTCCTCTCACTCTGTGCTATGATTGTCCTGGCCTGCCAGGATATACTTTATGGGGCTCAGTCACCGACAACAAACGTCTATGAAGAGTTTGAGAATTTTAGGTTCAAGTTGAACTTCAAGGTCATTTCATCTAATGCTTGAATCTCCTCGTATCATCTCTACCAAGTAATCATCCAGCCAAGACAAGAATACCTCCAGTAATAAGGAACTCATTACCTCTAAAGCACTTGAGTTCCTTAAGTCTCATCTCAACGTGTTTATGCAGCATTGTCTCAATCTGTTTTGTACCAGAACATTGCACGTCAACCAAACACAGCCTCTTTGTGCACCCTGAGTAGAACTTGTGCTTTCTCGCTCACAGGGTCTGTTAAGGTTTTGGGCTTCAAGCAACTGATCTCAACTCTGGGAGAGAGAGGGGGGCTAATGAGGAATTGGTCAACAGACACAAAGAATGATTGCGTATTATAATGATGAATAAGGAAACTATCCTGATCTAACCACCACACATTTACACAACTATTGGAAATCAACGTTGTACCTCACATGTATGTATAATAAATTATCTTAAAAATAAAACAAGAAGAAAATAAGAAATTTACTGGGAAGAAATGAAGGAAAATATAGAGTTAGGTCCTAGGAAGGGCAGGCACCTGGATCCAAGTGGCAGGAGATAAAGAACAGTATTTCTAGAGTCCCACCATCAGGATAAATCAGGTCCAGTGGTTTTCAATCTTAGAAATTCTGAGTTTAAATTCCAAATTCCACGGCTGGTCAGTTGCTCGGCTGGTTAGAGTGGAGCCTTATAACACCAAGGTCACAGGCTCAGATCCCCATACCCCCCAGCCACCCAAAAAAATTAATTCCACATTCCAGGGAAATTGAGTCAGCTTGGTCTAAACAGATGCCAACTCCCTGACCAGAGAGGCCAATACCACTTAGACCACATGTAGCAGAGGTGTGGAGTCCTCCAAAGGGAAGATGAGGTGCTGTTACTAGAAAAAGGAGAAACAATACTATCAGCAAAAAATGAGCAGCTGTTTACAAATTCATGATCCTGCTATTGCTCAGTCCTGGAATGACCTCACCCACCTCCAGCCAGTTCTACCAACGAGAAACCTGGGTACCAACTCCCCTTCCCTCCCCAGCACGCACAGTGTCGTGCCTTGTTTTGTAGATATCCGTAGGCATGTGCACATCATATTCCCACTACCAGATTTTAATCTCTTTTATTTATTATTTATTTAGTTGTTTTTATTTTGGCAGCTGGCCAGTACCAGGATCCAAACCCTCCAAATTTTAGTCTCTTGGAGGGCAGGAATCAAATCTGTTAGTTCTTTGATTTGTCACAGTACTTAGCATAATGCCTCATTCCAAGTACGTGCTTACATACTATTGCTGTTTTCCAAAACAGCAGAAAATGTCTTACTTCAAAAAGGTGTATGTCCAGGAAGTAGAATGAGGATAGGAAACAGTGAATTACTATGAGTATTAAAATATGCACAATTGGAATTTTTACTTTAGGATTTTGTGGCATATAAGGTTTCTATTGGTTAAGTAAAGATTTCTTTTTCATGACTACAGTGTTTAATCAAAATACTTCAGCATATTAATATTCAACCTTCTGGCATTTTAACTACTATTTCTACTCTCTCATTCAGTCAACAGTCACTAACTGTGCCAGGATCCGGGAATACAAACAGGAGCATCAGATTAGTCCCTGTCCTCCAGAAGCCATCATCCTTGATGAGTGGGAGTAGAAATGAAGTGGGAATTATAGTGCACAATGTGAGACTTTGCACACAAGAGCTATAGACCAGGTGATTCCCTAATCCTCAAGGACAGTTTCTCAAAGTACGTCCTTGGACTTTCTGCAACAAATTCACTCCTGGAATTTCTTAAATTGCAGACCTCTCACCCCATGCTGGACCTATAGAATCAAGCATGTAGCCTAGTGGTTGGGGCCTGGGAATTTTTAACAAGCTCCTTGGGTGATTTTTTCTGCACATTGTGTATTGAGGGCTACAAATCTAGTGATTAGTTCTTAAAATTTGACTGTATAGAATGTTATAATAGGGATATTCCAAAGCTCAAAAAAAGAAAAGAAACTATTAAAATCCCTCCAAAGTTCAAAAAAAGAAAAGAAACTATTAAAATACTAACAAAACAAAATATAAACTCACACTAGTTTATTATCTAATAAAGTGTAACCTCCATGCAGCGTCATACTTATTTTCCATGACTTACCTGTTATCGTTCCAAAGCTCAAAAAAAGAAAAGAAACTATTAAAATCCTAACAAAACAAAATATAAACTCACACTAGTTTATCATCTAATAAAGTGTAACCTCCATGCAGCGTCATACTTATTTTCCATGACTTACCTGTTATCGACACACATTGTCCCATTATTAAACCCTAAAGGAGATGGATGGCTTACTTGACAAGAAGAGTTTTCAGACTGGCAAGTGGCTGGAAGGTTGCCTGGTCTGTGCGCTGGTTAGAAGACCGCACAAGAAGTCAGCAGGTCCAGATTGCATCGCGGGCTTTCAATGAACTCTGCTCCATTTAATATTTGTCATCCAGTCATAAATGACAATGGGGAAGATGCAGCAGCTGTAGTATGTGTAGTTGTTATTAACATTATCTTTCATCATGAGTCTCAACTCTACTAGATTTTCTGCTTCTTCTATTTTGAGTGTAGGAGAAGGAAGAAGTTGCAGAATGTGCAGAAAGCGAATCTAATTTCTCCCTTTTAAAAAAGCCCTGATAATTACCAAAAAGCTAAGAAAAAATAAAAAGTCTGTCTTTCTAACAGCAGGTTCCAAATTTCCAGTGGGCGATGGAAGAAGACTGGCCTTGGAGATAGGAGTTAATTTAGCTCCACACCTCCTCCTAGCATATGTGGGAGCAGGTCAGCCCTGCTCTGTGCCTGGGCTCCTGTCTGTCTGATGCTGGCAGCATCTACCCTATCTCCAGAGGTTTGGCCGGAAAAAATGGATCATGGATGCAAAGTATTTCATATACTTTAAGTCAGGGCTTCTCACCCAGGAGTCCATGAACAGCCTTGGCATTGGCTTCAGGATTTCAATGAACATCCAGACAAGATAAATAAAATTGAGTGTGTATACGCACATGTACTTTTTTCTGGGGAGAGGGTCTGTAGCTTTCATCAGATTTTCAAAGGAGTCTATGACCTAAATTAGTATCCTGTTCCTCTTTTCTCTGTAATTAATTACCAAGTGTTTATTGAGCCTTCACCATGGAATCTGTTATTAGTGATGCAGCTAACTCCCCCTTCTCTCCTAACCTTAGAGCAGTCAAGGAAGGTTTACAGGGTTTATATTGGTTTGGGTTTCACTTTATAGGAGGGAGGGGGCGAGGATCGCACCCCCAGAGACGCCTGAGAAGCATTACCTCATCTCTGGGGGAATCTAAACCCACAAGTGCTCTCCCAGACCCCCAGCAGGGCTAGCTGAGGCTGTCAGGCCTGCTCTAGTCAGTGGTACGTGTTTTCCACTCTAGCAACACCTAACATATGGCGTGTGCACTGATGCTTATGAAAACAGTGATTCATTTTTAATCCTTTAAAAAAAAAAAGTCAACCCTATGTGGCCTTGGCTCTCCTGCCTGAATGCCCTTCTGTTCTCCAGAATGTCTGTGTCGTCACCTGCCCCTGCCTGTGCTGTTCTCTCCTTGGCTTTACCTGCCTCTCCTGCAGGCTCCTTCCTGCCTTTGGATCTCCGCTCCTTCCCTCTCCATTGCTCTTACCTCTGCTTCTTGACAGTCATGTCTGGAACCTTCCATTGTACATCTCAGCCCTGTCTGTAATGTGAAGCCCTTTCCTCTCATTTCCATCCATGTGTGCCTGGCCTGAATGTCCATCATCCTCAGGCCTCCGCCACACCTGGTCTAGTCTATGCTTTGTCATCCTTCCCTGGACCTCCTCCTTTCAAGGAATGTCTTCCTAGTTGGGGGACATGGGAAGTAAGAAGGTGAAGGAAGATGTAGGAAAAGTTGGGGTCTGGGGTTCATGAGGGGAAGGTGGGGGAGGTGGGCTGCAGGGTGAGAGCACTGAGAATCACTGACTTTTGCCTCCCGTCTTGATTTCCGCTGTAGGGACTTTTGTTTGATGCCTAACGGGGCAGAAGGCGAAGATGTTACACTCTAGTGAGGTTACAAAATCTCACCAGTCTTGTGAAAAATGAAAGGAGAACAGAGGGACAGGGAACATGAGGGGAGGAGGAAGGTGATAAGGAGGGATGGAGGATGAGAATATGTTAGTAATCTCACAGCTTAACTCTGTTGAAGCCAAAGCAGATCTTAACCAATGGATGGGCAAGTAGGACACAGGTGATAAAGGGAGTCATTTCTAGAAACAAAAGCCCACAGTCACTGTCAATGAGACTTGGAATTAGGGCAGTCCCAAGTTATGCCACATGGTGTGTTCCAAATATTAGTTGTTGCTTGGGGCTCAAAACACATTTCTTTTAAGAAGGCAGCCTGGCCAGTTGGGCCAGTCGGTTAGAGCATAGCCTTGTAATGCTGAGGCCAAGGGCTCAGATCCCCATACTAGCTAGCCAGCAAAAAAAAAGAGGCAGTGTGATATGTAGAGGTGATACAAAACTGAGTGAATCCTGGTTTTACATAACCATGGGTAAATTATGACCTCTCCAGGCCTCAAACGAAGATCATCAAACCTTCTTAGAAGTCTATCCCTATTGCGGGATTGTTGTGACAAATCGTGATGTCTCTATAATTCCCAACATCCAGTAGTTGCTCAGTAAATGAGGGGATTTTTTTTCTTTTAAATGCTGCTGTCTATGGCGTTTGGAATCACAGGGTAAGTTGGCTGGTTAGCTCGGTTGGTTAGAGCACACCTTCATAACACCAAGGTCACAGATTCAGATCCTCAAACCAGCCAGCCACCAAAAAAAAAAA
>NW_007729513.1:442863-444392 GCF_000696425.1 Galeopterus variegatus | reverse complement strand
TATTTTATTTTATTTTATTTTATTTTATTTTATTTTTTTGTCTTTTTTCATGTCTGGCAACGGATCGCAACCCTCAGTGTCGCGCCCGTACTGGACCGGGACCGGCAACGGGATCACAGCCCTCAGTGTTGCATCCGCACCTCGCTCAGCCAGTGAGCGGGAACCAGTCTGTATGTGGGATCCAACCCCTCGGCGGGAGAGCCGCCGCGCTCCCAAGCGGCGCACTGTAGCAGTGCACCACCGGGCCGGCCCCATCTACCAACATTTTAAATGCACATACCTTTTGACACAGTAATCCTGTTAATGAAATACAGGGGAGAGATTAAGTTGACTTCTTATTGCAGGACTTCTTGAAGACAGGAATGTGATATGCAGCGTTTTCCAAACATATTTAAACCCAGGATTCTTTTCTTGTAGAACATCTCCTGGGACTAGAATTGCAAGGAAGACATTTGGAAACACTCAGTGAGCTCATGCCTGTGAGAGCAGGATATACCACAAGCCTTCCTCTTTTCTTCTCGTGGTCCAGGATTGGCCCCAGGACTCTTATCCCATCAACACCCTCTGTTCCTCATAACCGAAGTCTCTCTCCTCCCTGGCTTGCTACAGAATTAGACATATTTCAATAATTTCTCCCTACACCCCTGTCTCTGAAGTGTAGGGTCCTTCAGGAGTTTTCCAAAGATCTTTACTGCTTGCAGTACTAGGAAATGAAAAACAAAAGCATTTTCTTCTCCAACTCCCTTCTCTTTATTCATTTTGTCTCTATGAGGAACCACAAGGCCAAACACAGGTAACGAAGGTGAGCCTGGACATGCTCAAGACTCCAAGTAAAATTCATCTACATTTCAGAGAAAAATTAGATAATTTATCACGGGCCTTTCAACAGAAAAGCTAGGGGGACAGGGGCTATAGGCTAAAAAACAAATTGAAACAAAGGCTGGAGAATCAAGAGCCCTCAGATAGAAGTAGCTTCTGGAAGGATCTTGCTTTTTCTTTCTTGTGTTCCCATTAGTCTTTTCCCCCAGGGTCTGATGCGATACAGTGAGATGCGGGACTGGGCCAGGGAGGGGGAGGCCAAGGGCAGCGAGGTGAGCTTACAGACCTCGTGTGCTGTATACAGTGGGGCATTCATTGGTAACTGGATGGTATGAATGAATGATCAAACCAACTGAACATAACTGAGTATAAGTCAGTAAATCACAGCCACTGTCTTCAGAATAAAAAATAAATAAGTATCTCAGCAAGCGTTAGACCCAGCTGAGCAAGGCTGCCTTGACCAGGTAAGCTGTTCTCATGTCAGAGTAGCAGTGAGACACTCCTTAAGAGAAATTCCTAGGTTTTGCTCTATGAGGCAAAGTTCCAGTTCTTTCTCAAAGGCACTGAATCCCAGCAGAGGTCTAGGAGAAGGTCACTCTTCTAGCAGCATTTGTCAATAGACCTGGGTTCTACTTTAATCTACCCAGAGAAAAACTTTCTTTCTTTCTTTCTTTCTTTCTTTCTTTCTTTCTTTCTTTCTTTCTTTCTTT